>NC_137610.1:18030092-18042592 GCF_963280865.1 Gymnoscopelus braueri | reverse complement strand
TCCTCGCGAGGCTCCATCTGTGACCCTGATTGGGAGGTCTCCGTTGACCTCTAACATCTTCTGTAAACGAGGGCCAGCAGGTGCTGAACAAAGGGGCAAAGGGCAGGCGGCCAGGAGGACACAGTGATCCAATCCGATACTATGGCAAAGCAAACACTTTCACAATGCACTGACGTGGCCGATAAGTCTAAGAACCCAGTGAATTGGTACTGCGAGTCTGTGGTGTGTGTGCATGCGTGCACGCGCGTGTGCACATGCAGACAGAGCTCTAGTGGGTCTGTTTGTACAGAGGGGAGTAATCCCCATAAATCTCTTTAGCCGCCCAGAATCCATACCTGGCAGTATGGACGGCAGCTGTCTATGAGGGATGTGTGACCCTGGCAACAGGCAGCAGAGCCGAGGGTCAAGCAGAGAGATGTAACACGCCATGCCCCCTGGGGAGAGGTCATTCACTGGCTACAGTCATTCATACGCTGTCATGTCTCAAATACTGCTTGTTCCGTACTAATCGAATGTAGAACTCACGTCACGCAACATGACCACCGTTTTGCCTTGCTTTCTCTCTCTCTCTGCTCACACTCGATTTCTCTCCTGTGTGTGCACTTGTCCAATCAACATGAGAACCAGATAGATGGATGGATGGATGGATGGATGGTTGGTTGGGTGGGTTGGTTAGGTAGGTAGGTAGGTAGGTAGGTAGGTAGGTAGGTAGGTAGGTAGGTAGGTAGGCAGGCAGGCAGGCAGGCAGGCAGGCAGGCAGGCAGGCAGGCAGGCAGGCAGGCAGGCAGGCAGGTACGTAGGTAGGTAGGTAGGTAGGTAGGTAGGTAGGTAGGTAGGTAGGTAGGTAGGTAGGTAGGTAGGTAGGTAGGTAGGTAGGTAGATAGATCGATAGATAGATAGATAGATAGATAGATAGATAGATAGATAGATAATAGATAGAACGAAAACAAAATGAAAGGAAGGTTGAAGATGGAGGTGAAATAAGGATTGACTAAGAAGAGGCATGTGAAGTGAGCTACGCTATTAAAATGTTGTATAGCAAATGTTGTTGTTGTAGTAGCATCTCTCTCTCTCTCTCTCTCTCTGTGTGTGTGTGTGTGTGTGTGTGTGTGTGTGTGTGTGTGTGTGTGTGTGTGTGTGTGTGTGTGTGTGTGTGTGTGTGTGTGTGTGTGTGTGTGTGTGTGTGTGTGTGTGTGTGTGTGTGTGTGTGTGTGTGTGTGTGTGTGTGTGCGCGTGCGCACGCCCAAGTACATCTGAATGTCCCCCTGTCAGCTCAGGTCAGTGTCGCCCAGTGTCCTCTGGATCAATGTATGCCAGGAGAATGCTGAGTTCTATTAAGTGCATTTTCATGTACTGTACCCCACCGATGTGTTTCTGTCACACACACACACGCACGCACGCACGCACGCACGCACGCACGCGCACACGCACACAGACACACACACACACACACACACACACACACACACACACACACACACACACACACGCACACAAGCACGCACGCACACATGCACACATGCAGACAAACAGAGGCCCTCACTCACATACTCAGAAATGCATACGCAGTGTGTTGCAGTGTGACATCTTGTCACATGCTTTGAGAACGTCATGCATCTTTGTGCATTGTACCCTCAGTGAACTGTTGTACTTTTCTGTTAATTTCCTGTTCCTGTTAATTTCCTGAGAAATACAGTTCTATTACACATGTTATACTTGTGAATTCCACCACTCTTGTGCACCTCCATAATGGAAAAAAATAGAAAGTTTTAATCCTTTTACAAACCATGCAAGAATGACCCATAAATGCATCTGCAGATATATCTGAGACCCTGGGAAATACATTTTAGATCCATTTCAGACAATTAAAAATAGTTTGAGCGCTTGGCTTCTGTAGCAAAGTTTCCCAGGGGTCTAGACTAGAGCATTGAAAATGGGATAGATACCCTCGTTCTTGGCCGATACCAACAATAAGCCACTCAGACCTACTTACTTACTCACATATAGTATAGAGTAGACAGATACAGATACATTTCTTTATTTTTGTATGCTACAAGTCGTACGTTTTATGTCCGTTGTCTCCCTCCCCTGATGGAGAGAAGTAACTACAACAATAATCTGCAATGAGTCAATGGAAGAGTAGGAAGGCCGCCTCCAACCACTGTAGATGTGCTAGTTTATTATATTGTATTAACAAGCTTTAAATACTATTATAATTAGAAACATACTAACATGTATTTCTGCATATGCAAAGTCTATTTTGTAGCATGTGTACTGCTGTACACCCCCAACCTTTCTCTCTCTCTCTTTCCAACCTCGCTTCTCCTCCTCTCTCTTCATTTGCTCCCTTCCAGGGCTGATGTGATTTAAAAGGGGTGCTTGAAGACCGAAGGCTGTTATCTGCCGGTTATTGATGTGAGCTGTAACTCTGGCTGTCCAGGCTCCAAAGACAGACAGAGAGAGAGAGAGAGATGCTGCCACAGAAGGATGGATGGATGGAAGGAGAAGAACGATGGTGAGATAATGTCAGTGGATGGATAGCTTTTTCCCCACAATCGTTCAGACTTCTGGCTGTGTTTCTTATGAGCCACTGAGACGAACGTGGGCGACCATATAAATGAAACAATGTAGTGTTTTACATGGATTCAAGTGGGAACACCACTGTGCTTATGAGAAGAATAAGATACCATGTAGTATTTCAATGTGGATGATTCAGTGTCCATCCATCCATCCATCCATCCTTTCATCTGTTACCATTCCCCTCTTCTCTTCCTACTTTCTTCACTCTGTTCACCCCTCACCCCCATAGTTCCCTCTCTCCATCTGTGGATTATGTTAGATGTCAATAATTCAGCGGCAGATTCGAGACTCCCAATGCTTAACGACAGGTTAAGATCTTTGTTTAAAGAAATGCTGCATGATTTGCATTTGTGAATAAAATATGACTCTCTCTCTCTTTGAACGGTGCTGAAAACCTGTCAAGATTGCCATTTGTTTTCTGACAGTATCGCGGCAAACTGACAGTTCAAAAGCGAAGGGGTTCATCTCCATCTTGGCAGGTTTTCAATATTTCACTCTATTTCTGTACACCCAAGGAGCAGCATTTTGTACCCGTTGTTTTGTAGACTGTCTTTTCATGTTCAAGGCATTGTTGTTATTCTCTCTCTCTCTCTCTCTCTCTCTCTCTCTCTCTCTCTCTCTCTCTCTCTCTCTCTCTCTCTCTCTCTCTCTCTCCCTCTCCCAGTCCCTCTCCCTCCCTCTGTCTTTCTTCATCACTTTTCATTCCTTTCATTGTGATCCCGCCTCCTTCGCTCTCTTTTGCAGTTTAAACTCATCTTTACGGTAACAGTAAGCGTTTGAATAGAGGAAGATATAAAGGCCCTGTTCACAGGACTGGGTAACACTTTAGAATAACTATTCGTTATAAGTAGTTAATAGATCATTCATAAACTGTTAGTTAATGAGTTATTAATGACTTGTTAAGCATTTGTTAATAGTTAGTTAAGGATTAATAACAATGCCTTATAACTACTTAATAGATCATTTATAAACCATTAGTTAATGAGTTATTAATATCTTGTTAAATGTTTGTTAACAGCTAGTTAAGGAGTTGTAACCATGACTTATAGATAGTTAATAGATTAGTAACAAACTATTAGTTAATGAGTTATCAATGACTTGTTAAATATGTTTTAATAGTATGTTAAGGATTTATAAATATGTTTTATAGATAGCTAATAGATCACTCACAGAGTATTAGTTAACTGACTTATTAACTGTATGCTGATTATTTATAATGTCTTATAAATGCCTTATAACTGGTTCATAGATCATTTATAAACCAATAGTTAATGAGTTACTAATGTCTTGTCAAATATTTGTTAACAGCTAGTTAAGGAGGTATAACTATCCCTTATAGATAATGTATATATTAATCACAAACTATTAGTTAATGACTCGTTAATAACTTTTAGTAAAAAAAAAACTAAAGCTATTAGTAAAACACTTACTAATGGCTAGTTAAGTATTTGTTAATAGTTAATATATGTTATTGGGTAGTTATTCTAAAGTTGCAACTATTCCTCATTTACTAACATGAGTTAAGTATGTGTTAATGGTTAATTTATGTTATTGGGTAGTTATTCTAAAGTTGCAACTACTCCTCATTTACTAACATGAGTTAAGTATTTGTTAATGGTTAAAATATGTTATTGGGTAGTTATTCTAAAGTTGCCACTACTCCTCATTTACTAACTATTAACAAATACTTAACTTACCTTTTACAAATGATTTGATTCCCATCTACTAATACCAGAGACACGTTGTACAACAGCAAATGGGTGGTACAGAAATATGATGTGATACTGTGGACATATTTCACATTTTGGTACCTCAACCTTGCTCTATATTTTACAAAATAAATACCACAGATGAAATAATGAACAATGTATGTTTAATGAATAAAGAAAACAGTACAAAAATAACAAATGCATCCATCTAAAATAACAATAGCAAATAAAGAAATAGTCATATCAACAGTAATACAGTAATTAGAAATAACCAAAAGGAATACCTTCATAATCCCATCATAATCCACCTTTACAGTCCAGATTAAATATAGCTTTAGCTTTATAGCAGGCCTTCTGCAGTAAGCAGTATGGCCACAGCAACACCATGTGCTAAGATTGTAGCTATGCTAATATTGTAGCTAACAGGCTAATAAGTGTTCCCAAATTATAAATCTTACTCTTTTTCATCAAACAAACAAAAACTAATTATTTACATTAACTAATAAACACAACAGTCCATACAGTTTTCATGGTTTTGCACTATATCACCTGAAATGCATAAAATAGAATACACAATGTGTACAGCACAATGGCCCCTTCTCTTGTGTCTTGTTCACAATAACTGAACAACATCCTGCTCCTTTCAAAATAAAAGGCAGTTCAGCTTCAGAACTCCATTGAGACACACTGCCATCTACTGACACAAAGTGGTATTGGTACTACACTACAGACAAGTATAGCTGCATGAACTGAACAGTTTTCCTTCATTCAGTAGAAATAGCAGATTAGAAATAACAGATCTACAAGCTCAAGTGTGAGCTCAAGAAAAACTCAAGAAAAATGCCACTCAAGGTGTTTACTGGGCCTTTTTAGAAGCAATAACCCTCAATTTGAAATTTGTGAGGTTGCAATTATTTTCTTCTGTTTTTCTTCATCCAGAAATATCAGATCAGGAATAGCAGATCTACAAGCTCACAAAATGTTGCAATGCGTCTTGCTGTGAGCTTGTAGATCTGTCATTTCTTATCTACCATTTTTGGCAATGTTCCACGTATGTTCCATGTATGTTCCATGTATTTTTATTTTATTGTCGTATACAGTTCAGCAGTTCATGCAACTTACTACACTAGTCTGTAGTGTAGTATCAATACCACTTTGTGTCAGTAGATGGCAGTGTGTCTCAATGGAGTTCTGAAGCTGAACTGCCTTTTATTTTGAAAGGAGCAGGATGTTGTTCAGTTATTGTGGACAAGACACACCATTGTGCTGTATCTGATACATTGTGTATTCTATTTTATGCATTTCAGGTGATGTAGTGCAAAACCATTCAAACTGTATGAACTGTTGTGTTTATTAGTTAATATAAATAATTTGTTTGTGTTTGTTTGATGAAAAAGAGTAAGATTTATAATTTGGGAACACTTATTAGCCTGTTAGCTACAATATTAGCATAGCTACAATTTTAGCACATGGTGTTGCTGTAGCCATACTGCTTACTGCAGAAGGCCTGCTATAAAGCTAAAGCTAATGTGTGTGCTGTATATCCACTGGTTAAAGCTATATGTAATCTGGACTGTAGAGGCGGATTATGATGGGATTATGAAGGTATCCCTTTTGGTCCCATTTCTAATTACTGTATTACTGTTGATATGACTATTTATTTATTTGCTATTGTTATTTTAGATGTATGCATTTGTTATTTTTGAACTGTTTTCTTTATTAATTAAACATACATTGTTCATTATTTCATCTGTGATATTTATTTTGTAAAATATAGAGCAAGGTTGAGGTACCAAAATGTGAAATATGTCCACAGTATCACATCAAATTTCTGTACCACCCATTTGCTGTTGTACAACGTGTCTCTGGTATTAGTAGATGGGAATCAAATCATTAACAATTGATTTGTAAAAGGTAAGTTAAGTTTTTGTTAATAGTTAGTAAATGAGGAGTAGTGGCAACTTTAGAATAACTACCCAATAACATATCTTAACCATTAACAAATACTTAACTCATGTTAGTAAATGAGGAGTAGTTGCAACTTTAGAATAACTACCCAATAACATATATTAACTATTAACAAATACTTAACTAGCCATTAGTAAGTGTTTTACTAATAGCTTGTTCATAATCCTTTGAACATATATAAGGCATAGTTATTAATCATTAGCATACAGGTAGTAAATATTTAACAAGTTATTAACAAGTCATTAACTAATAGTTTGTGAGTAATATATAAATTATCTATAAGGGATAGTTATACCTCCTTAACTAACTGTTAACAAATATTTGACAAGATATTAGTACCTCATTAACTAATGGTTTATAAAGGATCTATTAACTAGTTATAAGGCATTCATAAGACAGTTATAAATAATCAGCATACAGTTAATAAGTCAGTTAACTAATTCTCTGTGAGTGATCTATTAGCTATATATAAGGCATATTTATAAATCCTTAACATACTATTAAAACATATTTAACAAGTCATTGATAACTCATTAACTAATAGTTTGTTACTAATCTATTAACTATCTATAAGTCATGGTTACAACTCCTTTACTAGCTGTTAACAAACATTTAACAAGACATTAATAACTCATTAACTAATGGTTTATAAATGATCTATTAAGTAGTTATAAGGCATTGTTATTAATCCTTAACTAACTATTAACAAATGCTTAACAAGTCATTAATAACTCATTAACTAACAGTTTATGAATGATCTATTAACTACTTATAACGAATAGTTATTCTAAAGTGTTACCCAGGACTGTTTTTTTTTTCAAAGGTGACAGTGGCCCCGAGGCTGAAAGAGCACAAGCCCACTGTGAGCCCCCCCACACACACACAGTCTTTTATCTTCTCCACACCATCTCCCTCTCCTCCCGTATAGCTTTCCTCACACCACCCGGCCGCTCATCCCCAACCTCTTACCCCTTCCTCCTGTTTCTTCTGCCATCCTTTGCCTCCCGTACCCACCCTCCCCTCCCGTCTCCACCGCTGCCCCCACTCTCCCCCACCTCCCTTTACCCCACGGGCCCAGAGATCGTTCCTTTGTTCCTGACATCTGTTTTGTTGGGTGATTAATTGAGATGAGCGTGTGGGGTGAAGGCCTGCAGAGGGGGGAGCTCAGACCCCCCAGGTAATGTCTGTGTGTGTGTGTGTGTGTGTGTGTGTGTGTGTGTGTGTGTGTGTGTGCGTGTGCGTGTGCGTGTGCGTGTGCGCGTGCGCGTGCGCGTGCGCGTGCGCGTGCGTGTGCGTGTGTGTGTGTGTGCTTGTGCATTCATAGTTGTGTGTGATTGTGTGTGTGTCTCTGTGTGTGTACTGTATGTGTGTTTTGTATGTGTGACCGTGTGTTTTGCCAAGGACCAGCCCTTGATGTGGTTAGTTAGCGCAGAATGCATTGCTGGTGCTTCTTTCTTGGCGTAATGGAATATTAAATGTTAGATGAATAAAATATAACAAAATGCTTGATCACGATACAATAATTCTCATGAGTCTTTGTTTGAATGACCAGTGAATGACCAGTAGTGATTAAACTCAGTATTTCAATGAACAACTTAAACCCTAGGGTCCCTATTCTGGGGCAGACATTTGGCGAAAATAGCACATCTACAACGCGTTTGTAGATGTTGTTGATCGGCTATTTTCAGTGAAGAGATTTGGTCTAGAGGGAAAAAAGAGCGGATCAAGTATAGATGCTTGGGGGACTCCGGTCAACAAAGTATAAAGGGTTTTTAAACCTAACCGGCAAGGATTCTAACTGGAAGGATGAGCATGTCATACACTACAGTATTGTTCTAATGTTTTGATAGATTAGAGTCTTTACCTGCTGCCCCTGGTAGTGAGACCCTGTAGGACTCAAACCGCCCTGTGCAGCTGGACGCTGAACACCCGGATACACAGACCCCAGGTGGTGCGGATTGGCAACAGCATCTCTCTCCTCCTCACCGACTCTTAGCACTGGTCCCACACACATCCCCAAGGATGTGTGTTGCCATACTGTTGAGGATAATAATTTCATGGCCTGCAATGTTGCCACAGCTGTTTTGTTAATGCATGTGATGATAAAAACCCTGAACCCTTGGTAGCCATTTATTAAATGGCTTATATAGGAAATATTTTAATAGGCTATTATTCAGGGTCTTTTTTTTTTAATCTCTGCCAGGAGATCATATGTTCTGTGTGTGTGTGTGTGTGTGTGTGTGTGTGTGTGTGTGTGTGTGTGTGTGTGTGTGTGTGTGTGTGTGTGTGTGTGTGTGTGTGTGTGTGTGTGTGTGTGTGTGTGTGTGTGTGTGTGTGTGTGTGTGTGTGTGTGTGTGTGTGCCGGTCTGCAGCTAATCTTGCATACTACAAAGCAGATCAGCGTTATGTTTATTGGTACATCAGGGAAAAGAAGTATCCAAGGCACTGGAACATTATTCAAAAGTACTTTTAATTGGCTGGGCTCATCACTTTGACAACCGTCAAATGATTTCATGTTTTGGGAAAAGGTTACAAAATACCTATTCAAAGCAAGTAATTTTCCTTTGTTGTCCAAAACCGATGCTCCTTGAAGGCATATATTTAGCTTTGCCTGTGTTTACATAACAAAAAAAACACTTTTACCAATCATTTCGCTCTATACCAGGTGTTATCAGCCACTGGAGTAGTGGTAGTGTTTACCTGCAGAAACACAGTGTCCTCTCGCTGTATTTTGGGGTTTTCACTGTGGTTTTGGTAGACGGGGAACACTCATCATCCGGAGGCCGCCACTGAACAGTCGACTCAGCTCAGCATGGAGGACACCCAGAAGACCCAGGCTTAGTCTGAGGACTTTGGCAGAGAGGGCTCAGTGTCTCAGGTCCCAGATCCAACCCACTTTTCATAGCGCCTGTCTGAGGACATCCTCTCAGAATGCTGGGCTGCCAAGGCTTTAGCGGAGGACTCCCCACCAACATGGCACATTTCACGAAACCAGCTGTCTGTGAGTCACGGTTTGCGTACCTGGGCCCACAGCTGGCATTCTAACTGCTGTCATATTTTTGCTTCAATAGAGATCTCCTGTGACACCTTCAGGCTCTCAGAGTGGCATTGTTGGACTCAAACTCTATTGGAAATGTAACCACTTAAAGGACAACTTCACCCATTTTCAATCTATCTTCATATAATTGGTCCTCCTCACTAATGCTCATTAAGATGGCACCATTTCCGTCTACTCTGTCTGTGTCTTAGAAGTGGGATGTGGATAGTTCAAAAACCTGCCTACCAGTGACATCATCTGTAGGCAGGTTTGGTGATTTCAAAAAAAGATATGCACAACAAATATGCACAGAGCCTATATTTTGTATAATGAGTATTATATGAAGATAAGGTTAAAAATGCGTGAAGTGCTCCTTTATGCCCTATTTTATACTTCATTGTATTGTGATGTCGCATGGCGCACGCCAAGATAACCAGTCTTTAAGCTCACAATGTGTCGCAGTGAGACATATAGTGAGCTAGTAGATCGGATATTTTTGCTATCTTAGCAAATCTTAGCAAATCGTATTTTTTGGGGGGCAACAGGCAACTGAGGAAACTCAGTGGCAATAAGGTGTTTAATAATGTCTCTACTTATTTTAAGAAGGCTCTTACAAGAAAGCAACAGGGCCACATTTAGAGTACGCCCAATTTAGGTCCTCAAGCCCCTGCAGCAATTTGCATACCTCCAGTTGTGGATGGATGTATTTCAGTTTCTCCCTGTAGGCCATGATGTGAGGATTCAGAAGAGGCCCTGGCACAAACGTGAGATATGTGAAGTTTAATTTAGATTTCATTATGTCACCCGACCTTTCACACTATAGTAGACACACCCACACGTATTGCCTCCCTGTACATGTTTGTAATGCAAACAGTCTGAAATAAGTGTCCCTTTAAGAATTTGTTAAGCTGCCCCGAACTCTGATGATAAGAATTCATCATAAATGGTGGGGTGGCCATATAAGCTTCTCGTCATGACCCCGGTCGGTCTATGTGTGTCCCTGAGCAAGACACCCATAACTGCTCCCCGGGCACTGTCCCGTAGCACCTCCTGATACTTAGGATGTGTTAAAGATACTGTATAATTAGTTTTGGGGAGTTTGGCCACACAAAATCATTTACATCAAACTGAGGAACACACTGAACTACAGTGGAACTTGTGGGATCCTGCAAAGTCTCTGCAACCGCAAGAAAACAACAAAAAGAATCTTCTCTAATCATAGATAACTATTCATCTGAGAAACCTGAAGGTAATGAGCCTCTTCATTTTTCTTCATTGACCTATGACACCATCCTCTGCAGTCACTGCATCATCAACTACATTTCAGACTGTGTTCCAAAACAATGTGCGGCAGAAAAGGTGCCAACATTAGCCATGAATATATTACTGACTTTTATCTTACAACCCACACTCTGTAGCTAACAGCAATATGTAAGCGCAACAAGAGTTTGTGAATTACTACAGTAACCTCATCATGAATAGGGCCTGAAGACCTTTCTATTTGCGAAACTGAAACAGAAAGCTAATGGGATTTATAATACAACTATCCCAGCACCTTTGCTAACGTACGGGCCAGAAAAGAAAAAACAAAACATAGGCCTACCTTCAAAATCAAATGACCAATTTGTAGACTTTATCGTTTGGTTTGGAATGTGTCCCAAATAAATTGTCTGTAAGTTAACTCAATCATCTAGATGTAAGTATTTTTGGCAGATGTAGCCTACTGTACAAGGGACTGGGTGAACTCTAGCTCTGGTTCATAGCGTTAGAAGGAGTTCTCCTTAACGCTATGGGACTTTCGAGCCTTTGTGCACACACCACAGGCTGCGCAGCCTCTCGTCTGTAGTTTTAAAAATAAATACACTTTCGCTTTTCACCAAATCAAAGACGGTTTTATGGAGTTGAAAGCCTACTCTACTTAGTGGGTTACTCTGAGCCCCCCACCTCACGTCTAAAATACACTTTTTGGCCAGAAATGATTATATTTCACCGTAAGGTAAAATCTGATCATTAGAAAAATTCCATTGACCAGATCTGTAGAGGACGCAGTGGAGTAACGAAACATATTTTTTTCTTCCGGTTAAATATTTTATTTTCTGCCCAAAAAGTGTATTTTAGACGTGAGGCTGGCAGCTCAGAGTGTTCCCACTAAGTAGAGTAGGCTTTTAACTCCATAAAACTGTCTTTATTTTGGTGAATAGCGAAAGTGTATTTTTAATTTTTACTACAGACGAGAGCCGGCGCAGCCTGCGCTACCGCGGGTGTGAGGGGAAAGGATCGAAAGTACCATAGCGTTATGGAGAACGCTAACGCTATGGACCAGAGCTAGGTGAACTCCATGCTCCGGAAGTAAGCATAACCCACTTCGAGCTATCTCTGCGCCCCTGGGTTTGTTGGTCTTAACCCTACTGTATGTCACCAAACGTATTATATGCTACACACATTACACAGATTTTTTAATAAATCAGTGTAATCAATACTTGGACCAAGAACCTGTTGTATCATATCTGACACATCCCCACTTCCCCCTGGACCATAACATTTGCACTGCAGGTAGTTACAGAGCATCAGGTGGTCTGACCCAAAATGGCTGCCATCAACTAAACAGGAGAGGTTGATGCACTACTAACAAACAATTATTTTTTAAGCAGTTCTGGTAAGTTTTCCTAGTATATCTTTACTAATATTTTGAAATAAGTGTTGGATAACTTGAATGCACTTATGAGCTCTCAAAATTTAGCATTTGAGTTTGTTTTTTATGATGTAAAAAGTGTTTGTATCATATTTGATACTACAGGTCTATAGTCCTTTACGATTTGTATCATATTTGATACTACAGGTCTAAAAGAAATGTTAATCTTGTTAAAAACAACTTGAAATACCCCTTGTAATACCCCTTGTATCAAATATGATACAACAAATAAATGATACAACGGAATGTTAAAAAAAATAAAACAAAATCAAAAATGTTTTAAGACCCAATAAAGTGTCCCTTTTCAAAATTTTGGAATTTTCTGACCTTTCCTTCATAGTTCAGGTTCTATAAGGTGTGGCCAGGCGGCAGGAGGGACTAATTCAGAGATGAAATACAACCACTTTACGTCTTGCACCTTCAACCACGTTATCTGCCGTCTAACTAACTAAATTGGACTTAGACCCCCCCCCCCCCCTCCACCCCTCCCCAGGCGTTTGTGCCCTAAGACTTT
>NC_137610.1:18022592-18025092 GCF_963280865.1 Gymnoscopelus braueri | reverse complement strand
ATTCTTTTGGGGCCCAATTGCAATATCCTCAGGGGCCACCAGTGGGCCCCGGCCCACAGGTTGGGTCCGTCCATCTCTCCAGTGGGTGATAGATTGAGTTATCCTGCTCCCTCTGCGAGGGGAGGGGGGGCATACCGTCACGTTTCCACGGCGATGAGGTCAGAGGTGGCCGCTCGTTATTGGCTGCGGTCTGTAATCATGGAGGATCATGCAGTGTGCTTGTTGGCCTGGTCGCTCCCCCCCCCATCCCCCCACACCCCTCTTGACCCCGGTGACCCCGCTCAACACACCAAAGTGTGACCTGCGGGCCACGGGGTCGCGACCCACAGGTCAGGGGAGTTTACTGAATGTTAGTGGTGGGGGGGGATTGGCACTGAGATGTTTTTATAACTTACTGGCAGTTATAATGCGGATGTGTGGAAAAGCACATGTTTACATTTTTACTTTAGTTTAGGTTTCAAAACGATTTAAAACCTAATTACTGTACACAGTAAAATAAATTATTACTAAAATACTGTCTGGACTATATATTGTGACAGTGAGTGAGACAGCAAACAACTTCATCCTGATGACATCTTATGCTTCTTCCCTGTTTCTCTCTCTCTCCCCTCCCCTCCCATCTCTCTCTCTCTATATATATATGCCGCTCTCTCTATATGCCTCTCTCTCCCCCTCTCTCCTCTCTCCTCTCTCCCCCTTCTCTCTCTCTCCCTCTCTCTCTCTGTCCGCTGTGCTGTCTCCTTGGTATTCTTTATCTCTTCTCTACAGTCTGCCCCCACTGTCAGTTTGTGGTTGGCTGATGTTTCGCAACTGCGCTCACAGCTGTTGATCTGTGTGTATGTGTGTGCGTGTGTACTTGTGTTTCTCTGTGAGTTTGAAAGTGTGTGTGTGTGTGTGTGTGTGTGTGTGTGTGTGTGTGTGTGTGTGTGTGTGTGTGTGTGTGCGCGCGTGCGTGTGTGTGCATGCACGTGGATGTACACATAATGTGTTTTTGTTCGCTTATGAATCTTTTGGTTTGTCAGTCTATGTGTGCGTGTGTGTGTGTTTATTGTGTCATGGTGTGTAGTCTCTCTCTCCATTGATTGGCTGGTGACAGGCGGGGTTATAGATAGCTCTTTGAGACCCTGACGCTCAATCTTATCAGCAACACACTTCCTTCTCACTAAAAGAGAGAGAGAAAGAGAGAGAGAAGGGGGGGGTAAGAAAGGAAAGGAAAGAGAGAGTGGAAGAAGAACAACAGAGAAGAGAGATAAAACGACGGGGGGACTATAGGAACAAGATGAAAGGTAGAAACTCACAGGAATTGGGAAGAGAAGGAGAGTGGAGAGATAATTGAGACAGGAAAAATAGAGCGTGAAAAAGAGAAAGAGAGAGAGACAGAGAGAGGTGAGAATGAGAATCTTTGAAAATGTGTGTGTGTGTGTGTGTGTGTGTGTGTGTGCGTGTGCGTGTGCGTGTGCGTGTGCGTGTGTGTGTGCGTGCGTGCGTGTGTGTGTGTGTGTGTGTGTGTGTGTGTGTGTGTGTGTGTGTGTGTGTGTGTGTGTGTGTCTGTGTGTGTGTGTGCGTGTGCGTGTGCGTGTGTGTGTGTGTGTGTGTGCGTGTGTGAGTGAGTGAGAGTGCGGTGCGTGCGTGCATGTGTGGTTGCATGTGCACATCCACCAATATGTGTGTGTGTGAGAGAGAGGGAGTGACAGAGAGAAAAATGAGGGCTATCTAGTGAAGGTGCAGGGAGTGATACAGAGCCAAGGCTTCTTTTAGCCCCCCCCTCCCCTCCTCCCCGGAGTGCTAGCCGCTGACACACAGGCTGAAGCACAGAAAGGCTAATGCTAAGCAACTCACAGATATATAACAACACACGACCTCTTATCTCCATATTCTAACTTTTTGTGTTTTTTCATAAATGAATGCCCTACTTGATCATACTACAGCGTCACACAAAAGCATCAAAAGTAGCAGATCCACCACAACAGCAAAAGTATAGCAGATCGACAAGCTCAAATCGACAAACTCAAAACGACAAGCTCAAAACAAGCTCAAAACGACAAGCTCAAAATGCGTCGCTTCGCGCCGCGTTTTGAGCTTGTCGATCTGCTATACCTTTGATAATTTTAAATCCTGAAAAGTAACAGTTTTGGACATATGACGTTTCCACCCGACAGAGACGATATACTGTATATAGCTGCTACACCAACCGTGAACAAGCAATTTATTGTAATGACCATATTCACACACAGCAGCCATTTTGGGATGATGGGGTGGGTTAAGGGCAATGCATAAGGGTCAATTACTGTGCTAGCCTCCAAAATGTATCACAAAATCATCTCCTGCAACTGCATCTAATTAAAAATAATTGTTCCTGGTGTATATACTGTATATATACAGTATCATGTGTTTTGGTGCGTGTGTGTGTGTGTGTGTGGGGGGGGGGGGGGGTGGGGTGGGGTGGGGAGGGGTTGCACTTGGCTGTAGCGCGGCTGTGAGAGTCTTGCACACTCAGGCT
>NC_137610.1:18013608-18022392 GCF_963280865.1 Gymnoscopelus braueri | reverse complement strand
GGGGGGGAGGGAGAGAAAGAGAGAAACAGACAGAGAGAGAAACAGAGAGAGAGAGAGAGAGAGAGAGAGTCAAAAGAGAGGAACAGAGACGACGGGGGAAGAGGAGTGAGCAGGAGGAGTGAGTGTCTGTATGTATGAATTATGTGCACTCCCGTATGTTAGCTTGCGCGCGCGCGTGTGGTGTGTGTGTGTGTGTGTGTGTGTGTGTGTGTGTGTGTGTGTGTGTGTGTGTGTGTGTGTGTGTGTGTGTGTGTGTGTTAGAGTGGAGTGTGTATATATGTGAATAATATTAGCGGAACAGCCTAGAGGAGGAAAAAAAGAAACATACAAAGAGAGGAAAACAGAGGACAAGCTGTGTACGTGTGCGTCTGTTGGCTTTTGTTAAATAAGCTCTGCTATGCTTTCATAGAAAAAAACAGAGAGAGGAGGAGAGAGAGAGAAGACAAGAGAGAGAGAGAGAGAGAGAGAGAGAGAGAGAGTTGAGCGAAGAGGAAGAGAGAGCGAGAGAGAGTCGATAGAAACTGTCTTATCATCTCTCCCTTGACTGCTGGGCTCAGCAGAGAGAGACACACACACACACACACACACACACACACACACACACACACACACACACACACACACACACACACACAACCCCACACACACACACACACGCACACGCACACGCACACAGCTCCTATGCACACAAACTTGGGCTTGCATATACACACAGACCAAGCGCACGTTTGCTCACACACATACACACACAAATGAGTGAGCACGCACATATACACAGAGATGCACACAGATTTGTGCTTACTTGCACGCACGCATGCACACACACGCACACATGCACGTACGCACGCACACAGGCACGCATGCACGTACGTACGCACGCACGCACACATCTGAACCTTTACTCTTCATCTCTCTGTCTCTCTGTCATCATCTGTCTCTCTTTCTCTCTTGCTTTCTCTGTGTTTCTCTCCTGCCCTCTCTTCTTCCCTCCACCTCTGTTCTCTCTCTCTCTCTCTCTCTCTCTCTCTCTCTCTCTCTCTCTCTCTCTCTCTCTCTCTCTCTCTCTCTCGCTCTCTCTCTCTCTCTCTCCCCCTCCTTCACATAAATTTCCGTCTATCGGTCTATTTATCTCCCCTCAGCTCTCTCCATCTGTCATTTGTGTGTGTGTGTGTGTGTGTGTGTGTGAGAGAGAGAGAGAGAGTGCGTGCATGTGTGTGTATGTGTTTGCATATGTTCATGGCTGGTATGCATTCGTACATGTGTATGTGTGCATTGACACGTGTGTGTGTGTGTGTGTGTGTGTGTGTGTGTGTGTGTGTGTGTGTGTGTGTGTGTGTGTGTGTGTGTGTGTGTGTGTGAGTGACTGGGGAAGGAGGGGGCTAATCTGATTTGTTTAGACATGATTTAAATGATTGGATGAACAAGCGTGGGGTTGTGCATGTGTTGTGTGTGTGGGTGTGTGTGTGTGTGTGTTGTGTGTACGTGTTGTGTGTATGTGTTGCCTTTTCACATGCCGGAAACCATACGAAGACCACAACACAAACACTATTGTGACTACACAGTAAAATCCTCTGTGTTAATGTATTCATTTGTAACTCAAGAGAGTGTACACAATGTAACCAAATGGACCGTTAAGAGTCCATTTGGTTACATTTAGTACATCACTCTTGGGTTAAACGATCACTGAGGATTTTACTGTGTGTACAACATTCAAATGTCCAATTTATGCCTATGAATTTTTCAGTATGTTTACCGCTATGGCTGCTTGTTGTTTGTTCTTGCTCTGGTTTGTGTGAGTGTGTCTATAGACGTGTGCGCGAGGGCGTGCGCGTGCGTGTGTGTGTGTGTGTGGTGTGTGTGTGTGCGTGTGTGTGTGTGTGTGTTGCAGTGATAATGAGGTCATTGCTTTAACAGGCAGGGGGGCTGCTAGCTAATTCCAGCTGTGATTAACGTTAGTGGGTCAGCGAGAGGGTAGAGGGTGTAGACAGAGGTTATATTAACCATGTTTGCCTTTATGGTGGTCAGTAAAGTTCTGTGTGTGTGTGTGTGTGTGTGTGTGCACGTGTGTGCGTGCGTGCATGTGTATATTAATATATATATTGTTGCTGTCGGGCAGAAGCCTCTTATCTCCTTATTCTTTTTTGAAGATTTTTTTTGGGGGCGTTTTGTTATGCCTTTATTAGAGAGGGATAGGGAATGTAGGCTGACAGGAAATGAGGAGAGAGATGGGGGGGGGGTGACACGCAGCAAAGGTCGTCGGGAACGGCAGTCGAACCCGCGACACACTGTCAGGCTGGCTTTGCAGCCTAGGGTACCTGGACCGCCACGCTGCGGCCCAGGCCCTTATCTCCTTATTCTAACTGTTTGTATTTTCTCTTAAATGAATGCCCCACTTGATCATACTAACTACAGCATCACGCAAAAACATCAAAAGTAGCAGATCTACAAGCTTGAAACGTACGCGAAGCCTGAAAAGTAGCAGTTTTGTACATAATGAGGTTTCCACCGACAGAGACAATATATATTGTTGCTGTCGGGCAGAAACCTCTTATCTTCACATTTTAACTCCCTCCCCGTAAATGAATGCCTTACTTCGTCATACCTCAGTGTTACCCAAAGCAGCAAAAATAGCAGATCTACAAACTCAAAACACATTGCATTTTGATCAGCTATTGTTTTGGTATTTTTGGATTTAATTTTGAATCCTAAAAAGTTACAGTTTTGGACATACAGTATGAGGTTCCACCCGACAGCAACGATATACAGTATACATACTGTACATATACTGTATATATATATATGATAGAAGATCTAATGATGTTTTAGTGTATTCACACCCGAGGTCTTAAGATGTGCCTGGGCAGCTCTCTTGGGAAATGGATGTGTGTGCGTTCATGTGTGTGATTTGCTATTAGGGTCACAGCGCCATTTGACACTAGACTACACTCTCACACTCTCACACACTCACACACACTCACTCACTCTGTCTCTGAGATGGTCCTCGATTTATGTACGCACGCTTGGAGGCTCATGCACGTCGTGCGCTCACGCACGTATGACTGTGCACAGATACAGACACTCACAAAAGCACACCCAGACTTGCACGGGTGTGCACGCACGCACACACACACACACACACACACACACACACACACACACACACACACACTCAGACAGATGCACACACCCACAGACGAAAACCGACAGACACACCCACAGATAATTCATTCTTCTTCTCTTTTTTTTTTGGCAAGATGACATGACACCATTTAAAGAATAAATATATAAATAAATAAAATAACACTCAACACAAAACATGTTATTCTCAAACCAGATGTGCTGCGTTTCAGAGATTGCATGATGTCAAACCCTGAGGAAGGACTATACTGTCGAAGCGTTTGGTTTCTGTATTTTAATAAATCTATTCTGCATCGTGGCTATGAGCTGTGCGGCCTCTCTCTTTGTTTTTTATCAGAGATTGCTTTACTTTTCCTTTATTCGTTTATTTAGACGTTTAATTAGACTCCGCATATTAATGAACAATACATATCAATGTAATGTAAATACACCGGATTTAGCAAAGATGCAAATTTACATCCGTGGGGCATGATGATCAAAAGGCAGTGGTTCTCAAAGTAGGGTCCGGGGACCCCCAGGGGTCCTTGAGGAGTTATGGGTTTGTAACTCAGAGTTAAATGAGTTAAACATTGAGGAGTTGACAGTGTAGGGCGGGGTGCCAGAGATGCCAAATCATATCAAACTGGGGATCCTTGAAATTATAATGTAAGAACCACTGACGTAAGGTAATCATTATTTCCTGTTCTGTTCTTCATATATCCCCTCTCCCCCCACCTGCTCTCTCTTCAGGTATGAACCATGAGTCCAAATCACCTTCATTAGGAATGATCTCCACGGCAACTCGCACCACGGCGACTGTCAGCCCCCTTAGCCCACTAACCAATGGGAACACAGTTGCCCAGTCTGCTAACTCCGGATTCGCTGCTGCCCTCCGTAAACTGGCCAAACAGGCCGAGGATCCCAGAGGTGAGCAGAGGTGACAGCAGAGTCCATCTCACCCCAGTACACAGCTGGATGTCTTCACACTGTCACATCACTGGTCCATTTGGTTCCACGTGTACACTCACAGAGTTAACCACTTGAACCCCAGCATGCCTATTCTGGGGGGTAACATTCGCCAACAATAGCAGATCTACAATCTACGCGCTTTGTGCTTGTAGGATTTTACGGTGTAAACTTGGGTTCACTGGATAGCTCAAGACGGTACCGCAAGACACATCAAGTGTTTAATTTTAACCGCTTAATCACTTAAACCCCATATGGTTGAGTGAAGTCCCTCAGGGCTCTATGTTAGTGTATTTTCTGTTTTCTGTTATTGTAGGGAAAGCTTTCGCTGAAAATAGCTGATCAACAAGCTTGTCGATCTGCTATTTTCTGCGAAGCTTTCCCCACAATACGGATGCTGGGGTGGTTAAGCAGTATTTTATTCTTCGGCTACTTGAAAATAGCCAATCTACAAGCTTGTCGTGAGCTTGAAAAACCAAATGGGGTAACCTTGGTTATGACATGCACAAGATAGGGACGGGGGCGGCCATAGATGAGGGGCGGCCATAGTTGAGTGGTTAGTGAGCCCGCCTAGGGAACCAGCTGGCCCTGGTTGCCCCAGGTTCGATTCCAGGCTATCCCAACATATGTGCCGATGATATGAAATTTGTCCCTGAGCAAGACTCTTAACCCCTAATTGCTCACAGGTTCTCATTGGAAACAAGACCGCAAGGACTTTCATGAACGACCTGTTAAAAGGAATTATCCTTATCCTTACTCCAGCGTGAAAGTGGTTGATGTAATCTGGCATAAACACACCAATATGCTATTATCTATTATAATACCACCATTATTAATCTGATATGACTAAATATCTGATACTAGATTGTTCCAATGTTTGAACCTTCTTAGTTTTTCTGCTTCGGATTTCCCACAAGGCACAAATGTCTCCTAAGGAAATCTTAAATGCCATTTTTAAGGGAAATGCACTAATCTAAGAGATGCTTCATGCCCCGGACCCTGCTGTTAGTAAGGGAGGGATTGGTGAGCAAGCGGGTAATGAGCCAAACGACCAATCAGTGAAAAAGACATCATGATAGGAACTAAATGAGATATTGACGAGTGAAAATAGCACTTTATAATAGCGATGCAGTGCTCGTCCTAATGATATAATGTAGAGCCTGGTGCTGTCAGAGAGACCAGATCTGCATGTTCTGGATTCATCTGAAGCATTTCACTGATGGGCTGGTAGAGCTTAGATGTGTGTGTGTGTGTGTGTGTGTGTGTGTGTGTGTGTGTGTGTGTGTGTGTGTGTGTGTGTGTGTGTGTGTGTGTGTGTGTGTGTGGGGGTGTGTGTGTGTGTGTGTGTGTGTGTGTGTACGTACGTGTGTGTACGTGTGTGAGTACGTGCATGTGTGTATGTTCAGTCGGCTTGCTGGCGCCTTAATGAAGGTGTTGGATAAGAGCTGACCTATCCTGACCCGTCTCTCTCTGTCTCCTCCTTCCTGCATTTCCATTCATCCCTCATAATGAGAATCTAATTACGTCCAATTACAATGAGCTCCATCTCTCCCTGTGACTGCCTGCTTTAGTCTCCTGCGCTTTAATGCAAGATGAGCTGCGTTTTAACCAACCAACACAACACATGCACCCTCTCCTCTCCTCTCCCACTGTCATTATTTTCCTCTCCTTACCTTATTTGAATGTGTTTGTGGCAGCGTTTGTGTTTGTGGCAGCGTTTGTGTGTGTGTGTGTGTGTGTGTGTGTGTGTGTGTGTGTGTGTGTGTGTGTGTGTGTGTGTGTGCATTTATTTTTTGCCTTTGCTGTTTGTGTAAGTTTGTGTTTGCTTGTTTGTGTGTATATTGATTAGCAAGTGTTAGGCAAATGTAGTAATGGCAGACACACACACACGCGTGCACACACGCGCACGCACACACACACACACACACACACACACACACACACACACACACACACACACACACACACACACACACACACACACACACACACGCCTACTGTTACCCCATCACATATCACACCTGTCACACGCCTTTGCCTTAATGCTTCCTTTTATTACATTCTTCTTTCATTCTGTCTCTGCGTGGTGGGGGTTGTCTCTTTTTATCAAACACGCTGACATGTCGTCATTCACACGCACACACGCACGCACACACGCGCACCACGCACGCACACACACACACACACACAACACACACACACACGCACACACACACACACGCTCGCACACACAGTCGCGAGGCGTAATTGCACGATCTTGCATCTCATACCTTTACCCTTTTACTCGTCTGGTTTCCTCATGTCTCATTTTTAGTTGTTTTGGGGTTTTTTTTGGGGGGGAGGGGGTTCTTAGAAAATTCTTCCTCAAAAGCTTTGAGTCAACAATTATTTTTTGCCCGGGCCCACATATAGAGACGAAAGCAAGACAGGGATTGACGTATCTGCGTGTTCATCCCTTTGTGCGCTGTCTGTGTACATCAAGAGCAAAATGTTTAAAGCCTTAACCACTTGGGACCTTTTCTTTTTTCAATCTAACAAGGTCACTGCGCAAGCTTATACAGTAGATCAGCTATTTTCACTATTTTGGAAGATCCTTGGAAATATTTAAAGATTCTGATCAATCGCAGCCTACAATAACACATGCCAAAAATAGGGACACCAGGTTGAAAGGGCTTCATTATTTTAATCTTAGCAAAGATCTAATGCCTCCCTCCTCTACTGCCTCAAACTAATTTCTTCCCCCCCCCCCCCCCCCCCCCCCCCCACACACACACCCATTATCCTCCAGGTTCATCCCTCAGTGGCGAGTCGTCTCCGGTCTCCTCTCCAGCCACTAGCCACAGCTCGCCGGTCACCACTCCTAAGCGGGGCTCTTTGGGGCCCCACCTGGGCCAGGCCAGGGCCCACGGTGTCCCCGGCAACCCGCCAGTAGTCACCATCGCTCCCACCAAGACCAGCAACGGCCTCTGGAGGGCCGAGGGACGACAGGTAAACGAAACGAAGCGAAAAAACAAAGCCGCCGCCCGGCAAAAACACACAAGTGCTGACATGTTGGGATACGCACGCAGAACGCACACTCAGCCTGATGCACGGTGTTCACCTGCCTGAGTTCACCTGCAGAACCCACACTTAATACATCAATATTTATAGCTGCATGAAGTTTGATGCCTGGAGGAACAGTAGTCAGTCTGCCTGGCTGCCAGCTGGGAGATGGGAACATTTGGCAGGTTTTCCACACAAGTCTGAAGTGAGACAGCTCTTCTCTTCCTCTCTGATATCTCTTTTTTATTCTCATTGCTCTCTCTCTCTCTCTCTCTCTCTCTCTCTCTCTCTCTCTCTCTCTCTCTCTCTCTCTCTCTCTCTCTCTCTGTGTGTTTCTCTCTCTCTCTCTCTCTCTTTCTCTGTCTGTCTGTCTGTCTGTCTGTCTGTCTGTCTGTCTGTCTGTCTGTCTGTCTGTCTGTCTGTCTGTCTGTCTGTCTGTCTGTCTGTCTGTCTGTCTGTCTGTCTGTCTGTCTGTCTGTCTGTCTGTCTGTCTGTCTGTCACAAGTCTGAAGTGAGACAGCTCTTCCTCTCTGATATGTCTTTTTTTTCTCTCATTGCTCTCTCTCTCTCTCTCTCTGTGTGTTTCTGTCTGTCTGTCTGTCTGTCTGTCTGTCTGTCTGTCTGTCTGTCTGTCTGTCTGTCTGTCTGTCTGTCTGTCTGTCTGTCTGTCTGTCTGTCTGTCTGTCTGTCTGTCTGTCTGTCTGTCTGTCTGTCTGTCTGTCTGTCTGTCTGTCTGTCTGTCTCTCTCTCTCTCTCTCTCTCTCTCTCTCTCTCTCTCTCTCTCTCTCTCTCTCTCTCTCTCTCTCTCTCTCTCTCTCTCTCTCTCTCTCTCATGTGTGGAGCTGCTGTCTTGTTCTCTGACCTCCATCCCTTCTGTCTCTGCTCCCGCCATCATTATTGGAATAGTCCCAGGGCTTGTCAGCATCAGACAGTCAGAACCAGACGTCCATCTCCTCTCTCCCTCTCTTTCTCTCTCTCCGTCTTGTTTCCCTTTTTTTCCCTGTGCCCCCCCCCCTTTCTTTCTCTCTCTCAATTTGTCTTGTATCTCTGTTTCTTGCTCACCATTCCCCTGTACTTTGTCCAGCACTCAATTTCTATTCGTCTTTTGTCTCTTTCCGGTCTCTGTTTGCTCTCTCTCTCTCTCTCTCTCTCTCTCTCTCTCTCTCTCTCTTCTCTCTCTCTCTCTCTCTCTCTCTCTCTCTCTCTCTCTCTCACACTAATCATCCCCAGTATTTCTCGTCTCCGTCCGCCATGTCTGTTTCAGCTCCACGTGAGCCTTTTTTTCTTTTTTTAAAGAAACACCAGGGCTGAAGAGTCTGGCACCTATTGTGTGCGGTTTCCTGCCGCGTGTGCACGCATTTGCGTGTATGCACATGCACATGAACGTGCATAATTATGCCTGATGTGCATGTGGGTGGGTGTGTACTTGACCCTTGAACACAAAAGGCTTAGGATGTGAACTGTGTGTGTATACGTGTTTGCTTGTGGGTGTGTGAGTGAATTTAAAGCTGGGCAAGGAACCAGGCCCCCCACACAATGCAGGGGTTAGCCCCCACAGTAGCCACTTCCCCCTGGATCAGAGCTGCCTTTCTCCCCCTTACAAAGACCACTCTGTGGCTCTGCCTGCCTGGGGCTCCCATTCAGACATTCAGAGAGAGA
>NC_137610.1:17873608-18003608 GCF_963280865.1 Gymnoscopelus braueri | reverse complement strand
CCGCCCCCTCCCACCACCCTGTGGAACCCGGCGTCCCTCGTCGACACCACCGCGGACTCCCGGCGAAGGTTCAACCCTCCCACGCCGCCGAGTCGTCCGCCTCCGGGTCTGACCAGAACAGACAGGCCGTCTCCTGGCTGGGGGGAGCGGCTGGAGGAGGGAGGGAGGCGGCGGGCAGACGTCCCCGACCGGTACCCTTCTATGAGAGGGCCCGGCGTGCAGGAGCCCGGCCCCTGGAACAGGGCTGAGCAGGACCGACTCCCCCACAGTCTCTACCACCACCACCACCACCAACACCACCACCCCAGCCACCACCGTCACCTCAACAACCTCCACCAGCGGCCCTCCATGCCTCTCTCCATCCCCGGTGCCTGCACCGAGGTGGGTAGCCAGGGCCACGCCACCTCTCCCTCTCCTTCTCCCTCCCCGGTGAGGGAACGTCAGAGCCAGGCCGCCGCTGACAGCATGCTGGTGTATGATGAAGCCCTCCAGCAGCATCGCCGCCTCCTCAGCAAGCTGGACATGGAGGAGAAGAGGAGGCGAGAGGCCAGGGAAGGAGGTGAGGAGAGCGAGGAAGATGAACACGAATTGTTTTTCTGTGCTTCTGTGTGTATTTGCTCTGAAGGACACTGACATCCTTCATGGTGCATCCGGCTTTGCCGGGCGCTCCAACGAACACGATTGCCAGCAGGGGAGGGGAGGGCGATCTCTGTCAGGTGACTCCTACGGGTCGGTCTGGGTGCTTGTTCAGCAGGGAGTGGAACTGGGAGGGATAGCTTGTTCCTCTGCACGTGTTATGTCCTCCTTGTGAAACTCCTCACTGTCGGGTGAAAAGAAGTGGCTGCTGTGTCACATGTATCGGAGGAGACACAGGGTTGTCTGCATCCTCCCACTTGGCCAAACAGTGGGGGTCAGCAATGACAGGGAATTGGCATAATGACTAAATTGGGAGAAAACATTTGAAATAGGAAAAAATGAAAATAAATGAGAGAGGTTGGGAGCCCAGAGGACTCGGAGATTAAAGAGAGGAAGCTGGCGGAGGTAGTTACAGCAGGGAATGACTAACCCTTTAATGATGTTAAAGACTAAGATTAGAAGGTTAGATGTCTATTTTTTTTGCTTTTTTACCCATGAGTCATTACTGCGTTTCCCTCCCTAGGTTATTACTACGACCTGGATGAGTCATATGATGAGAGCGATGATGAGGAAGTTAAGGCACATCTCAGGAGGGTGACAGAGCAGCCCCCGCTGAAACCGGACACATCCTCTGAGGTGCGCGCACGCACGCACGCACGCACGCACGCACGCACGCACGCACGCACGCACGCACGCACGCACGCACGCACGCACGCACGCACGCACGCACGCACGCACGCACGCACGCACACAAACACACATATTCCCAGTGGTGGACAAAGTACTTGAGTAAAAGTATAGATCCTCCTGGTCAAATATGAATCCACTAAGTGAAAGTTGCCAGTCAAATTTGTACATGAGTTAAAGTGCTGGAGTACTTGCTTTTAGAAATACGTAAGCATTCAAAAGTACATGCTTAAAAAAATATAAAGTATTAAGTAAAAATAAAGTGTTCAAAAATTACAAATTAAGTACATTTTCTTTTTAATATCAATCTATTGTTGTATTAAAATGTAGACATTTGAAAATACAATTGAAAGATTTTCCAGAAATGTTCAACAAACAAAAAAGCAAATAGGGCAATTAAGTGGTTAATTTATAATGTACTTTTTCCCTTCCTAGAAATATAGTGGAGTCAAAAGTACAATAGATGTCTTTGAAATGTAGTGGAGTGAAAGTCCAGTAAGTCAAGTATCAAAGTAACAAATACTCAAGTAAAGCGCAGATATATATTTTTTTTTACTTAAGTACGGTACTCAAGTAAATGTACTTCGTTACTGTCCACCACTGCGTATTCCTGTGTCTCTCAGAGTTCTAAAACAATGATAATTTTCCTCTGTCTCTGTGTGCAGAAAGTGGATTTCTTGCGCGTATGCGGCCTGACTACGCTTTCCCACCGTAACGAGCTTCTCGAGAGGAAGAGGAGGAAGAGGAGGAGGATGCTCAGGGAACGCAGCCCCTCCCCACCGGCCGTGCGGGGCAAGAGGAAGGCTTTGTCACCCGCGCCACCCCTCGCCACCCCCTTCACCGCCGAGCAGATGGACGGTACCCCCGAGCTGGCGGAGAAGAAGGATTTCCTCCGCTTGTTCAGTCTCACCCACGTCTCTCCACAGCAGAGAAGAGGTGAGACCCCCTCTAGAGCAAGAGCAGTACTTCTCAAAGTGGCATTCGGGGACCCCCAAGGGTCCTTGAGGGGGTCCAGGGGGTCCCCAGCAAAATGAGTTAATATAGCATTCAAATCAGTTTAACGACTTGACCCTATAGAATAGAGCACCGAAGTCTGACATCACTGCCGCTAGAGGTCACTATCCCCCTGGGTCACAAGAGTTATTTTTGGAAATACCATAGGGGAATCTTAGATCGCGTCATATAAGAACTGTGTTCCAAAAATAAACAAATCAGCCGGGCCATTTTACTCATATGGATATGAAGCATCAACTGACGGTGAGAAAGTAAAACATTTCCAAACTTTACTCCAAACACAGACGTCATCAAATGTAACTCCATATCATAAACGAACCAGTAAAAGTGAGGACTTCGGTTCTCTATACAGCTTGGCTATTTGAAAATAGTCGGTTAACTCTGAAAGTGAGTCTTAATTCCATGGCTGTGTGTTTGATGCCAGAATTATTTAATTGATAAATACTAGATAACTCTGCATAGAATCTGTTGAAATAGGTGATATAAGGAAATGCTGGCGTGTAAGGTGCTGTCTGAATCAGACTACACACACACACACACACACACACACACACACGCACACGCACACGCACACGCACACGCACACACACACACACACACACAGTGGGTCAGTGTCATCCATTTACTGTCCCGTTAACTGGCAGCAGCAGTCATTTGTTCATCGGCTCTCTTTCGCTGTGTGACGTGAATGACAGCCGCTCTCATTCTGTCTTCTGCTGTGTAGATAAAGAGAAGACAGAGGAGCTGCTGAGAGCAATACAGCACAAGACTGTGACTTTAGACACAATCAGATATAAACCTTTACCTCCGTGTAGCAGCCCCCCTGCGCCCTCAGCTGGTGAGACACATACACGCACGCATGCAGGCGCACGCACGCACGCGCGCACACACACACACACACACACAGACACGCGCGTCGCGTCGCGCACACACACACACAACACGCAGAAACGCTATATAAAGCATGCTTATTTCCATGCAGGTGACTCCTCATCGACCCCCCTGCCGTGTCAATCAAATGGACAACACTACCCAGACTCCCCCAGCCCATCCCCTCCCTACTCCCAACACCACAACAGCCTCCACACAGACGCATTCAAGCACCCCGTCGACACCCCGGCACCCGGCGGACACCCGCCCCTGGCCCCGCATCATGAAAAGGGTGGATTCATGGAGGTTCAGCCAAGCAAGAAACTCCAAGGCCACCAGAATGGTGTTGTCACTTCTGCCCAGAGAAAGGAGTCCCATCTGGGGCAGAACGGGCGGAATCGCCCCTGGGAGAGGTTCACCCCGGAGGCCTTCGCTCAGCACTTCCACCAGGCAGTACTACAGTCCACGCACAGCACAATGCACAACAAAGGTTAGCTGCTCTTGTTTCTCTCTCACACAGGCAAAAGGTTTGTAAGAAGGGGCAACCCACCCCCTGGTGGTAGCCGTAGGTAACGCACTAGCTCAGAGGTCTACGTGACATAGCTGCTGTGCAACTAACGACAGTAACAACAAAGTACATTTGCTTGATTACTGTACTTAAGTATATTTTCTGAGTATCTGTACCTTACTTGAGAATTTGTATTTTTGGATTCTTGACTTGTATTGTACTTTTGACTTTGACTCAAGTAGGCTACTGGGGTTGACTACTTTGCCCACCACTGGTGATGAGGTGTTGGCAGTCTGGGAAGCTTGACATTATCTCTGTGTTTTTTCTTGTCAGGCGTTTCAAACAGTGTCCCCGAGGCCACCTTAAAGGCAGACCACTCACGTCCACACAGCATCTCGCCGCTGAAAAGACCAAATGCCCATCATGCCCCCCAGCACGCCCACGTCAACGGCCACCGTCGTTTGCACCCCCCGCTGCCTCAACGGGACCCCCCAGCAGGCCTGAAGGAACACCTGTCTGAGGAGGAGGAGGGCGAGTCTGGGCAGGAGGAAGAGGAGGATGAGGAGGAGGATGGGGTGGAAGAGGCTCCTAGGAAGTGGCAGGGTATTGAAGCGATCTTTGAAGCCTACCAGGACTACATGGATGGTAAGATTTCCTCACTCAATGAAATTATATACATACACTATGTGCGTTGACCAATTGTTCCCTAGCAGATTTATAAAGGCCATATCGTTGCTGCCGAACAGAAAACGTGCATGTCCATGCTGTATGTCATCTTTAATATTAACCTATATATTTGTTCTACTTTCTTTTCAGAACGTAGTATAGAGAAACAGGTTCTCCACAGTCAGTGCAAAAGGCTTGAAGCTCAGAACTACACCCTGACCAGAACTGCTGAACAGCTCTCTGTTAATATGGGGGTAAGTACCTCTGACTGGCTGTCAGCTTCACTTCATAATACTTTGTCTTTGTTTGTTTTCTGCTATCTTTTTGCGTCAACATTTTCTAGACTACAAGGAATATAATGTCTGTGCAGAGATTCTGTATCTGTTCTCCTTTTAATGTAAATTAGTTGTATTGTTCATTTGTCAGGAGTTGGTGAGTCAGAGGCAGAAGGTGAGAGAAGAGAGAGAGAGACTGCAGGCCCAGCTCGAGCACTTCAGGAGGTGTTTGACACTTCCCAACATGCACTGGGGCAGGGGGCACATCAATGGGCACAACCCGAGGTGACCCCTGCGCTTGGTGCGCACAACTTCACCTGCCACTGAAATCCCCGATGGAGACACCGCTGACGGTGAAGAGACTGTAGCTGAAATAGGACAGACAAGTCAGCAGTCTCCATACAGTACTTGAAGCACTTGGAGCAGCCGGTTCTTGTCTTTAAATGTTGTCGGCGAATCAGTGCTGCTACATTGACTGTTCTCAAGTGACCATTGTCTGTGCATTCTGATTCCGCAACGCACACCTCATTGCTCATGGATTGTTAGCAACACTGTGTAGGTGTCACAATACATTATCTCTGATAGAATAATGCTAATAAAACACCTCCCACTAGTTCCCTTGTTGGCTTTAAGGATTTCCCACCAGTTAGCTCCTACTGTATCCAATTTGCATTTTGACTGTATTTATCCAGTCTCAATAGATTTATGTGGATTTGACTAGGCACAAACCGGTGTTCTCCCTAGACTGTGAAGCCCGGAGATTACCACTGAAATAATCTCTTGGTTCATGCACAGACAGTGGATGGTGAATGAAGGAATCATAGCTCACCTCAGGCCTTAAACTTGAGAGGATGCACTTGAAAAATGAAAGTTAAAAGCTACTTGACCTCGTCCTGAGTGGCAGCATGTTATCGTATGTACCAATTACTGTACCTGTCTGATCACAGTAAGCCTGTGTGCAAGGAAAGGTTCTACAGAGGATAGGTGAACAGCTAAAGGAAAATATCCTTTAAAAGAATGGAGCAACTGTATCGGTAACAATGTTGTTTTTTGTTTTTGTTTTGTTTAAGTTTATTAACTTTTTCAATTGTGATAGACAAAGGATTTTGTAATATGTTTTATTATTTCAGCCATTCGTTGTGGGAAGCCATATGTTTTCTTTGAATTGCTGCTGGTCAGAATTAAATGTCCAGAATAATATTTTGAGCATATTTTATGTGTTGCTTACATTTTTTGGGGGGATGACGAAGATGCACTGGAAACATGAAGGACAAGATAAGCAGTCTCAAGTCTGTCTTTCTTGGAACATTATCATTGTCATCACCATTATTTCTATAATCACCCCTAACTACCCTTCCTAATCCTCCCAGATGTACCTGTAAACTTGAAAGGAATATCAATGTTTTTTTTATAGGCCTTATCACATTACTCTAGCTATGATATGGAGACAGCTTTTAAGTATACCCATTTGACTGTAGATAACATGATGCAAGCTAGCACGGTGGCAACTGAGTCAGAAAACACACTGACTGATTGACCATTCCTAAAATGCATTTTGGTGTCTACCTGTCTATTTTTTAGTGTAATTTTTCACCATTCAACAGCTTTGTAGTTACTTTTTGTCAGAAAACAGGAGAGACCAGTTATTTTGCAGTTCCCAAAGACAAATGGCGATTAAAACCTGAATAACTTTGTCACACAAACTATAAATTAGTCTTAGGCTAACATATCATTACTCTTAAATCTTTTAAATGAACTCCTGACATAACTGACACAATTTTTTTGTCTCTGTATGACAGTATTAAAATTATGCTATCTCTTTGTGGACAGTAATGCATCACACACTCTGCATATGATATTCACAGGTATAACGGTAAATCAGGACAATTGCTATCTTTACCAACCGCCTGACCCTCCTCCACACTGCATCACCTGTTCAGTCTCCTTTACCAACATGTCAAATCACGTCTCTATTTGTTTCAATCACTCATTACATAATATATTGGGTTGTACAATTATAATGAACTATTTATTAACATATATTTGCTGTACATTTGGATGGGAAAGTTCCATTAAAATGTTTGTAAAATGTGATTTATTGGTTATCATTTATACCAGGGAGTGGGGGACATGCAATAACACTATCAACAACTGGAATATACAATGATTAGCTATTTTATTTTATATACAATACATTGCAAATACTGAGACAATTGAGTAAGTAAGAGAGTTACGTTGTGAAAGAAACTACTGTATATTATTCACAGTAAAGACTAATTTATACTTTGTCACATGTGTGTCTCAAAAAGAAAAAAAGCACACAAAGACATTTTTGTTTTGTCAAAGCAGACCATTGTGAGACAAACCAAAGCCTGACTCTCATGGGAATGTCCAGGAGCTATTCACTTGGGTTCTGTATGATTATCAGCAAAAACTCCTTGTCTGCAGAACAACAGTAGAAATAGTGGGGTGAGAAATGGTAAGATGGTCAAATAAACCACAATGACAGTATTACTTTTAAAGGATTCATATTATTGGTCCTCATTAAGCTTATCATGAAATGGCACAATTTCCGTCTACTTACTCTGCGTCTCATAATTGGTGGGAGTTCAGAAACCTGCCTACCAATGGCATCATCGACGGTTTTCCAAGCTAATAGAAACTATAGCCTTTCTCTTCCTACAAAGTTAGCATGCTGAAATATAATACATTGTTCTTACATTATTATTATTCTTTTAAGTTTGAAATCTTGTTTGGAATGACCAAAGATGCCTAACAATGATGTCACTTGTAAGCGGATTCCTTAACTGTCCATAGTCCTCCTCTGAGAGACAGAGTTGTAGACAGAAATGGTGCCATCTTATAATGAGCATTATTGAGGACAAATTATAGGAAGATAATAATTGCTTAACATCATCAATTTAACCATTTAAGCTCTATATATACTTTGTCATATGCGGAATAGCGAAAATAATTTATCTACAAGCTCACAACGTGTCACCATGCAATGCATTTTGAGCTTATAGATATATTTCCCCTACTTTTGACATTTTAAAAAATTACTTTTGAGAGAATTCTGGCCAAAATAGGGAAGCCAGGTTGAAAGCAATATAATAACAACTTCCTTATTATGCATCTATCTTTACAGAACATGTTAAATTATATCAATCAACAATTTCAATACATCAGAATTTGAAACAAGTGAAACAAATTGCTTGCCACTTGCCTGGTGCCACCATGATCTCATGTTTCTTGGACCGGATGCGGAGGAACGTGAGGTCGTTCTGAGGGTCAATGTCTCTCACGGTGCTCCTAGCCTTCATGGTCAGCTGGTGCAACAGTCCTGCATACTGGACTGTTGTGGAATTATCTAAGGTCGTTCTGATTGGAATACCTGAAACACCCATAAGGTTTGGTATTATTACAGTATGATAGTCTGATTTGAAAATATAATATAAAAAGATAAATTAAAGAGATGACATTTTCATGTCTATTGAAACGCATTTGGCCGCGGACATAATTTTGAAAGATTTTGTGCCAGGGACCCCCATAGTAGAGAAGATCATCTTTGTTAGATAGGATTATGTAGTACAGAATTCTACAACTGTGTACGTGGAGGGAGTGAAACCTACGATCTGAATAGTTATTCTTATACTGTACATTCTATCATTGGGTTATAACTTCTAGCTGGTGAAATTATAGTGAAATTTAACTTTTCCTCTTTTGCTGGGGACCCCCTGGAACCCCCTCAAGGACGTACCTGAGGTCCCCGGACCCCATTAGGGAGGTAGAGACCAAGACTATCTTAGATACGAAAGCAAAAGTCAGACTCGATAAAATATCGAGTCTGCTGTAGAGAAAGCACTCATCCATGAAGTTAGATTATAGTAGGTTTTTGACATACCTTCTGCATTAACAACTATTGTTCCAATCACACCTTTGTGTGTCTGAATCCTCTTCAACGTTTCCTCAACTTCGGCCTATTATAGGAGAGCAAATGTATGTTAAAAAAAATAAGGTGTTGTGTTCCAAACACAAAAATGTAACACTACTACATCATGCATTACTGCAATATAACACAATCATGACATAATGAAAATTAAAGCAATTCAAATGTTCTGATCAGTTAACTTAAAGCAGTGCTTCTCAAACATTTTCATATCAAGCCTATCAAGGACCCCCAAATTAATATGTAGGCTATTTGGCCGCGGACCCCCATCTGATATTGTGCCAGGCCAGGGAGTAGTGGACCCCCATATTCTTGTTTGTGAGCTTGTAGATCTGCTATTTTCAAATAGCGGATGTCAAAGTGGTTAAACTGATTTTGATGCTATATTAACTAATTTTGCTGGGGGGGGGGGGGGTCCTTCCTTGTTGCTGCCCCTCAACAAGGACCCCTGGGGGGTCCCCGGACCCCACTTTGAGAACCAGTGAACTATTAATTAAGTGAAATAAACGATCACAATACTCTATCTAATGATTTTTATTCTATATGACCTATTTCTGATCGAAAGTAGATGACTCACAGCAGTCTCTTACAGTGGTGGAAAGTAACTTTTGTTCATTTTGAGGTATTTTTACTTTAGTATTTCCAATTTTCAGTAGGCTACTTTTACTTCTACTCCACTACATCTCAGAGGCAAATGAAATACTTTTACTCCACTGTAATTATTTGAAAACTTTAGTTACTACTAGTAGTTACTTTGTAGATTTGGACTATTATTACAAAACATACATCAGCCATTTCGGTCATTTGAAAATAGCCAATCTACAACCTCACAATGCCTAGCAATGTGCTATTTTCAAAGGATTTTTATACATTTCATACATTTGAAAACTTGTGAAATGGGACATTCTGCATAATGAGTACTTAGTACTTTTGGTACTTTTAAGTACATTTTGATACCAATACTTTTGTACTTTTACAAAAATAAACGGAATTCCGGACTTTTACTTGTAACAGAATATTTCTACATTGCAGTATTATTGATACTTTTACTAGTAAGTAAAAAAAATGAGTATTTTTTCCAATTTCCACCACTGGTCTCTTACCATAATGTTAACAGCTTGTTAATGACGCTCCTCCTGGCAGCTTCTCTCTCTTCTTCGTGTTCGTCTGTTGCCAAGAGAAACGGAGTGTTGCCAGGTTTTGCGAGAGAAACAAGAATACTTTATTTAATGGCTTGTTTCAAAGGTCTAGGAAAACAAGCCTAAAACAAGCCCAAAAGAAGCAACAAAGGCCACATGAGCACTTTAAACTATTTGGAAATAGCCGATCTACAAGCTCACAATACGTCCCATGGTGAGCTTGTAGATCTGCTATTTTCAAAAACTCTTGCAATGAAATGTGGAATACTTGGAATCTTTTTTAAAACATTCTAACAACAATGCTCGCTGGCACAAAACATTTATGAAAATAGTTGAGAACCACTGGTTTAAATAATAATTACGACATTTGAAAATAAGCCCAAAATAAAGAACTACACTTTAGAAACAAGCCCAAACAAACCGCAACCCACAACTACCAATATTTACAAGCGACTTTACAGAAAGAAACAAGCCCAAAGTCGCTTATAATACGTAAATCTGGCAACGCTGAAACGGATGTTAGTAGAGCCAGAGTGTAGAAGAGAGAGTAACGTCACGCTTTGACCTCGCCGCAAAGCGGGCCTCTATGGGCTATAGTTCCAAACATTGGAACTATCTCATTGACGTAGACAGAGCACTTCCGCATTCCATTCTTAGACAGAGCACTTCCGCATTCCATTCTTACAATGGGAGTGCACGCTACTGTCATTACTCTCTTTCTAAATTACTCTGAGTAGAGCGGATGTGAGTCGATCATGGACGCTCCGCTGTCATTGTGTGGGAAATCTCGCGTTGCTGCAGTGGAATCGATGCATTGGATGGACAGCATCACGCGAGATTATAGTTTAGTGGGCTGTATTCCAGGGTTGCCATGTCCGCTTATTATATGCGACTTTGGGCTTGTTTTTCAGTCGCTTGTTAATATTGGTAGTTGCGGGTTCTGGTTTTGGACTTGTTTATAAAGTGTAGTTGCTTATTTGGGCTTGTTTCCTATTGTTGTTTAAACAAACATTTTCAAGTCAAGGACGAAGGACTCCCAAATTAATTATGTATTTCTCTGCGGACCCCCATCTGAAACTATTTTATGCCAGGGACCCCCATACAAATTTGCGTTGTTAAAATGTTTGAATTTCTTTCCACATTTTTCAAATTTTCTCAGCTCACAACGCGACGCATTGTGAGCTTGTAAAGGGCTCACTTCTTTGGGACTTGTTTTCATAACCTGGTTGCTTTGCTTGTTTCTCTCACACAATCTGGCAACGCTGACTGTATTCCTTCCTATGTGCTACTGTGCCTGTTTATGCTCACAGAGTGAAAAATGCCGGAGCTAGCAGTAGAAAATGCGGTGGTTCACCCTCTGGTGCTGCTCAGCGTGGTCGACCATTTTAATAGGTAAAGAAACGTCCTAACGAGCACATTATTTGTCTATTATACACGCGGCATTTGTGTAGTTGCCTCTAAATCGCTTGGTCTTTTGCTAACATTACTGCCTTGACTAGTAGCCGCTAAGCTAACTCTGTTAGCCGTGCTGAGTCAGAAGCCCATTGACAGCATAACGTTAGCTAGCTAGCTTGCTAACCAGTCCTTTTAGTTTGCTTAAGTGTGTTTTTATTGCTTGTCAGAATTAACTTATTTGTTAACTATGTTCCCTTAGGCTTTTTAAACGTTTGTTTTATTTTACCTTACTTATATAGTTTATGCTCCAACTGCTGCTCAGCACTTTGTGACTCATGTTTTGAAAAGTGCTATATAAATAAAGTTGTTATTAAACTACCTAATCTTTGAAACGTGTGTGCTTCTGAAAAAGTAGTAATAATAATCCAGATAACATAAATACACACCATCATTATAACCACCATTCATTTATAAGGGTAAGGCAAAGATAGGCTTGTACTGTATGTTGCTACTGACTATCCATCACCTGCTGCTAAAACAGTCATGTTTTGTGTTCCTGTTAATGACACAACTGTTACTTGTGTTCTTGTTCTGTTCAATATTACAGAATAGGTAAAGTTGGAAACCAGAAACGAGTCGTTGGGGTTCTCCTGGGGTCTTGGCATAAGAAGATTCTCGATGTGTCAAATTCCTTCGCTGGTGAGTTTCAGACTGACAGTGAAGTTGAATCATAATCAAGACATTTAAATACACATGAGCAGGCCTGCTTATATTAATCGTTATGGTTTTATTCAGTAATAACTCCCATGATTTAAATCAGTACACAGCCACATACACTCATTGAGGTAGATGTCACTGTAGGACCTCAATGGAAACAAGTCCTCAGGACTTTTTTTTGGTTATCCTTTTAGACCAAGTGTATAACCGTACTCGTGCTGTTTGCGTTTATGTCTAATAAAGTAATCAATCAATCAAAAAACGGTCAATGTATCTCCTCAGTGCCATTCGATGAGGATGACAAGGATGACTCTGTGTGGTTCTTGGACCATGACTACCTGGAGAACATGTATGGCATGTTCAAGAAAGTCAACGGTAAGACCATGGGAACATATCCATTATTTTATTTAATCTACAGACATTGGAAGACATTGTGAACATACATTGTGAATATACATCTTCCATTTTCCAGCCAGAGAAAGAATAGTTGGTTGGTACCACACGGGACCAAAACTACACAAGAATGATATTGCCATCAATGAGCTGGTCAAGCAGTACTGCACAAATTCAGTGAGTAGCTTCTTTCTATTGTAATATTACCTTGGTGTGCTGTGTGGCGGGTATATGTAATATCGTCGCTGTCGGGCAGAAACCTTGTATCTCCATAACATGTCAACTTTTTCTTTTTGGTTGAATTAATGCTCTACTTCGTCATATAAGAGTGTAGCATACAGAAGTAGCGAAAATAACAGAACTGTGATCTTGTAGATCTGCTATTTTTGAAGATTTTAAAGTGAAAGTGGTTGTCTGTCTGTGGTCTTTAGAAATGTTGGACCTTTGCTGCATGTCACTCCCCATCTCTCTGAACAAAAGGAAAGGGTCCGCACACCGCCTTAATGCTCCCAGCAGATTTTAATGAATAGAGCGGTCAAGAGTAACAACGTTTCGGCCGATGTGGCCTTCGCCTCATACCTGACGAAGGCCATATCGCCCGAAACGTTGTTACTCTTGACGGTGTGCGGACCCTTTCCTTTTGTTCATGTTTATTTAGTCGGATCCCGCACCTGTTGCAATTTTTTCTATGGAAGCATATTGCGCAGTGAAAATATCCGATCTACTAGCTCTCAATTGTTATTATTTTAAGATTAGAGCATTTGTGGTCAAACTAGCAATATATTCAGAAGCATCTTCCATGATAAAACACTAATGGTCTCGGATATTCCATGTAAAAGCAAAGGTTAAAGCCTCAATCTGTGATTTCTTCACCTGGTTTGCAGTGTGTAGAACAGCATAAAACAATATAACTAAAGCATACTCATTTTGCATATTGTGTTAATTGTTTAGAAAACACAGCGCTAGTGTGTGGCGCCCCGTTCACATTGTTTCACAAATCTTACTTAATTAGGACTACATCAGTCGTGACTTGTGAGATTTTATTTTGCTTTAATCCATGCACCTGACAGCGACAATATGCTCATATACATTCTGTTCTTGAATAAATTCATATTTGTAATTGTATCTTTCCAGGTGTTAGTCATCATTGATGTGAAGCCTAAAGACTTGGGCCTGCCCACAGAAGCATACTTCTCAGTGGAGGAAATACATGATGTATGTGACAGTGTGACTAACATTTGTATCACAAAGATGGATATTTAGAGTTAGTTAAAACAAGTTTGTGCTTCTATTACTTTTAATGCAAAATGATATAATGAAAAGGCTACATTTTGTGCATCACTTATCTTGAAATGACACTTGCATTCTATTTGAAAGGGGGTGAACACATATTTCATTAAGAGATTCTTTCTTTTGTTTCTAACCACATTACCAACAGTCAAAAAAGCTTGTACTTATCTAAATATGAGAAAAATGTTATATTTAATTCTGGTCCTCAATTTGTCTACTGAGTTTTATATATATTCTTAAACTACCCTCTGGATATGAGACAACATACATACTCTAAATTAAGGCAACTGTCTTATTAATTTTTTTTATCAATGTGTGATGTCATTTCATATCCAAATAATGACCAGAACCAAATAACAGATTGGTTTATAGGGCTTTTCTAACGGCAATGTTTCTGCCTATCCAGGATGGAACTCCAACTTCCAAGACATTTGAACACATCACCAGTGAGATCGGTGCAGAGGAGGCAGAGGAAGTAGGAGTTGAGCACTTGCTCAGGTAAATGGAACAAAGCACACACATGCATTCACTCATTATTGTAACTTATTCACTCACTTACCCTTTCACTAATATATTCACTCATTCTCGCCACCTATTTTTCGCACACATACATATCATGGAATGAGCAACACAGCTAAACGTGTGGGTAGCGCCAACAAAACATTTGCCAAAATCCTCCAATATGCTTCTGTTGGTAATCACTCTCGTTTTGAGCGACCTGCCAGCGCACACCTGCTGACAGGTGTGTGCCGGTCTGGCACCTGAGCATGGGTTCTGCAACTTGAGTTTGTGTATGCTCCAAGCAGCAACACTGCCCTCATGGAAAGATGCCACGTTTGTCCCTTCCGGATAAGGCCTGTGCAATAGGGCAAGTGGAAGCTGGTGTTCTGTTATGCGGAGTGGCAGCATTATTTGGTGTCAGTCCTGGTACCATTTCCAAACTTAGGACCAAGTTCTGTGAGACTGGTGAAGGTAAAGGAAGACAACAACCCAAGAAGACAGGTTCCTCACCCTTGCTTCACTGAGGAGCCATAGGTTTTCTTCAAGAGTTTACAAGCAAGATTAGCACAACGGTAACAAAGACAGATGTCAAAGTTGCAGGACCCATGCTCAGGTGCCAGTCACACACCTGCCTGCAAATGGCAATGACATCAAATAATATGTAATTTGTGTAACGGAACACCAGCTTCACTTGCCCTATTGCACAGGCCTTATCCTGAAGGGACAAACGTGGCATCTTTCCATGGGGGCAGTGTTGCTGCTTGGAGCATACGCAACCTCAACAAAGTTGCAAGAGCAATGCTCAGACCCATGCTCTCAGCAAGTGTGTGCAGGCAGGCACATTTTTGGGAGGCGCTATCCACACGTTTAGCTGTGTTACTCATTCCACGATTGCACAATCCTTACAACTTATACCTCATTGTAAAGGTGACTAATCAACGATAAAAAAAATATAAAACACAATACCAATTGATATTATTGAAGGGGAGAAATAATCGACCGAAGTTTTGTATGTATGTATATGTGTGTGTGTGTGTGTGTATATATATATTTATATTAGAAAAAAACATACACACACACACACACACACCGTACTCTGTATATAAACTCTACATACTGTAAACAGTCACACCTAATAGTTTTATAATGCGTTTTATCGCTTTTCACAGAGACATCAAGGACACAACAGTAGGCACTCTGTCGCAGCGCATCACCAACCAGGTGCATGGCCTGAAGGGGCTTAACTCCAAGCTACTGGACATTCGGTCCTATCTGGAGAGAGTGACAGCAGGCAAACTGCCCATCAACCATCAGATCATCTACCAGCTGCAGGATGTCTTCAACCTGCTCCCAGATGTAAATCTACTGGTAAGGCTCTTGACTGTGCGTGTATGTGTGTTGGGAAGTATTTGGTTGTCTCCATATTCAGGTTTTATGATTTATTGTCTACATTTTATGACCCTTATTAATCTGAATATAAGACTGGTGCCCCTCTGGAAATACATCTGATACATTGATAACAGATGGCGCCAAATGTCTTTATTGAGAGATCCTTTTCAAAATGGGGCTTGCTTGTAGACGTTCTTTTTCTTAAATGGTTCACTAAAATATGCAGATTAGATCTTAACTAATACGTGATCTGCAACTCCTAGTTTGACAGTTTAATTTGACATCATTGGTGAGGCGTGTGCACCCGTTCCATATTGTGTCGTAGGGAGTAGCAGCTCATTTGCCTTTAAAGCTACAGACAGACATGGCTCATTCAGAACAGACTAAAACGAGCATAGAGACATGCTCTATGTATCATCTGAGTGGTATTTTCAGCAAAAGACTTCAAAGATGTGTTTTGGGGACCATAGACTGAGACTGAATTAACTGGCTGAAAAACAGAAATACCAATGGACTACACAGTTTATTTACATTTTTATTTAAATACCATATGTCATTCATTTACACATGTGTTAACATTTAATTGAATTTCAGTAACAATTTCATAAAAAATATACTGAAAGCATGATTTAATTTAAAAGATGTTAAAAACAACCTACCTTGTTTTATTTATTTATCACTTTCAAACATGTTTGGGGTAATTCTAACATCTACTGGGACATAAAAGAGCACCCCAGACAATTCTTCTTATTCTTGATTGTCCTAATACATGAGGAGACTGTTTTTTCAATTACTTTTTTCGTTTTTCATTTTATTTTCATTTAAAAAAAAGAATTCACTTTCCCCAAAAAGTATGAAAAATAAATGAAAAAATGAATTAAAAAAAAAAAGAAAATCTCCTCACGTATTAGGACATTCAGTCACCAGAACCAAGGACGGGTGTTTCAATGAACCTAACATGGTTAAAATGGAGTTTGAAGTTACAATGGGTTTGTATAAGAAGGGGGCGTGTCTGTTAGAATGAATATCAAATATCTAAATACTGAATCAAGCAACTTGAACTGTCTGGGGTGCTCTTTTATGCTTGAGTAGACGTTAAAATTACCCCATACATGTTTGAAAGTGAAATATCCCTTTCAATACGGAATGCTTGTATACAAAACCTTGGTCTTAAATTCCAACCCTTCTAAAATTACCATCCTTTTGTTTGTTTTTAAACACAACTCACTACACTTATGCCTCCTTTGGGAGGACAAAAAAGAAAAAATAACTAAACAATCCGAGACCAGGGAAGCACAATAAACAATACCGCACCTTAGTGTGGCAGGGGATATTCCGCTTTTTTTTTGTATAATACTATAAAAGAGACCAAATGTCTTTCCACTAACTTTATCACTGCATGTTATCAAATAATGAAGGAAAGACAATCACATGGTAGAAAAAACAAAAACATAATTGAGACAAGTTAGACAACCAAAATCTATAGGCTGTATACTCCATTAACAGTTAGCCCATTCATATATTATCTCTCTAAAGCAAAACCTCTTCTATATACATGTTGTTTACTATATCTGCCCAGTCCTCTGTTTTAAGAGGGTCAGTAACCAACTAGTCTAGCGTGGCCAGACTGTTGCCTCCCACAATTTACAAATGTTTCCGGCATACAGTCTGGGACTCGGAAGCTCTGATCATGCTTAAGGGGAAAGCGGAAGCCCCTACCCTACCCACTTCCGTTTTAGCATTGTGCAGTGGCGGATTCACTCATTACCCTCCGACTGGAGGGTAAGTGAGTGAGTCCGACTGGAATCAAAACAACAAGTGTTGAAGATGGCTAGTTCGTTAGCAGCAATGGAGATTTCAAAAGCTCTTTTCGAGTCAACGCTCTCTGAACTTTGTCTAATCCACAGTGTTAATAATCTATATAGCATTCAGAGATTGTGGAATAGTTGTCTGGTGACGCGAGACTAGTTTCCACTGGGAATACAGGTCTGCGGGCACCGCGTCGTGATTGGTCGAATGTCTTTCCGGTCTGAGTAGCTTAGAACAACTTCCGTTAAGCAGATTTCAGGAAGTGGAGTTCCAGACTCTATATAGCATTCAGAGATTGTGGAATAGTTGTCTGGTGACGCGAGACTAGTAACCAACCAATGTCTGGTGATGTTTTTTTTTGTATGACAATAAAAATATATTAAACAAATATTTATTGAAGTGCCCAGTATGAAAGTCAGTTTTCCCTAGAATGAAAATGTCAAATTGAAACAGTATTTTCACATTGAATGCAACTTCCAATTTCTTGTGTATATTCACTGTTTCGATTATAATCTTTAATAAATAAAATAATTTTCTTAAATGTAATATTTTCCCTCCAAAAAATTATTTGAAAAGAGGGGGCAGGAGTCTTGTTTCATAATGAGGGTTGTGTTATGGTAATTTAATTAATTACAATTTTATAAAGTTGACTAAAGACCTCAGACTTGCCTCAGAAGCTAGTATGAATGTCTAGCATTATCTAAATAATTACCATCTAGTATAATAGAGGTTCTGGGCAGTAGAAAAACTTGACACAGGAAGATACTGTAGCAGCACACAAAAAAAAACTATAATTTTTTGACACGTGGCATTGAAACATTATGAATCAACCTGGCATAGTGCTGGGATGGTATTTAATTGCTACTACTGCAAAGAAAAAACATCAAAACAAAAAGAAACGGGTGTTTCGGCGGTTAACCGCGCCACCCCCTAGCCTGGTGTGCTCCAGTACTTTCCTCTGTATTTTTACACCTTTTACCGTTTACACTGATTATCGTGATCATCGATTAACGTTTGAGCTCCGGTCCCTGCGTTGAAGAGGTTGAGACGGGTAAACCCTTTTGAATTAAAAAACCCTGAGGAAGACTATGTCGAAAGGTTGGTTTCTATCATTTAAAATAAAATAGTATTGCATCGTGGCTACGAGCTGTGCGACCTCCATCTTTTAATCAAACCCATTTGAACTACTATCTAGTCTTTGTTTCTTTTCTCACCCAACTACAACACCCTACATTTAGGACCTCTGTCAAAACATTTAGCTGCCCTTGGGTTTAAACCATTTTGACCAGAGCTGTGGCTCTAATTAACCATTGGTTACATTTTTGCTTTGTTTTTATTGTGTTGGTAAGTGAGTTTCTTAATGCAGAACATGTTTCTACCCCTTGGCAGGATTTCACCAAAGCCTTTTACCTGAAGACCAATGATCAGATGCTGGTGGTCTACCTGGCCTCTCTCATCCGCTCAGTGGTGGCTCTGCACAACCTGATCAACAACAAGATCTCCAACCGAGACGCAGAGAGGAAGGAGGGACAGGAGAAGGAGGAAAGCAAGAAGGAGAAGAAAGATGACAAGGAGAAGAAAGATGAAAAGGAGAAGGAGAAAGAGAAAGGGGACGCCACCAAGAAAGACGAGAAGAAGAAAAAATGAGTGCGTCACCTTTTGCGGCTTTCATCTCAGATTATGCCCTCTTCAACTGGATGGCGCTCTACTTTTCTCCCAAGCCGCATCGCTAATGTGGGTCTGCAGCTAAAAGTAGTGCTCTATATGGGGAACGGTGTCATCTGAGATTTGGCCTTGCAATAGCAACTGGCACTCATAAGACTGTTATTATTGTACGGATGAGAGGATGATATGTTTGCGTCTTTCGTGTTCCTGGCTATGAGAATGTGCATTCTGCTCTCAGCCGGTTACTGGTGTTCTACGGTATATGGTACACAGTCAAATCTGGAGTGTTCATTTGACACTTGAGTGTAAAAAAGGACCATAAGGACCCGTGTGGGTCAGTTTTTACACACAGTTAGATTAACACTCCAGATTTAGCTGTGTATTGTTTTGTAAGATGGAGAATACTTTTTTGTTTCTGTATCACTCAATAAATTGGGATCATAAAGTGGTTTGTTTCCTATATCTTAACGTTTTATTAAATTGTCTTTGTCTCACAGCATTTGTCATGTGAAAAGAGAATGTTGATATACAGTATATTAATACAATGTATATACTTTAAGTCAATTCAAACTTCTCAGACTCAACGGTATCCGGTCCATGGGTGAGAGAAAAGGTAAAGTAATGTTGATGTGACTATTGAATGACTATACGTGTTTGATTATATTCTAGAGTCTAGAATCTAGACAAAAGTGCATACCTACCAAGGTCTATATATTCTAGACTGATTGAATACTTCATTAACAGTTTGCAAAAAAAAGCAGAGATAAAGCTTTATACAAAAGGATGCTAAAAGGATAACCCAAAAAAGGGCCTATGGCTTATTTCCATTGAGGTCTAACGTGATGTGGGAAGAGTTGCAGCCAGCCAGTAAGAAACGGTACACTATATATAACTATAGCGCAGTATGAGGTCACAGTGATGATCATGTGTGTGTCCATGGTGTGTGAACAGACCGCGCTGCAGCTCGAAAGGACACCGCTTTACTAATCAGATGATTGCCAGCTTGAATCGACGAAATATTGGTAAATAAATGCGCCCGGTATGCTAAGTTAGACTACATTGACAGCTTCTGCAAATTAATGCTGAAAAATATCGACGACGAGACTACCGTAAAATGTGCACGGTGGGTTGCTTCTGGCAGCCTAAATCAGATTATTGGATAGGTAAAATGGATTGTGACGTAAGGGTTTAAACCCCCACAGAGCAGACATGTCACTGTGTACTACCACACTACAGTAGGCAGTCCAGCGGATCGGTGCAACATCCAGACAGTCAACAAAACCAAGAACAAGAGCATGACTCCTCGCATATCGTTGTGATCGTGGACGGACGAACATAAACATGGCTTCCTACCTTCAGGTAAGACCATCGTTCATGTACAAATGATCTAGCTGTAACTCAACAGACATTTATTTCACTTCAGTGTTTTCTTAACTTGCTCTTCAGTTGTCTGGGTGCGGCTTTGCGCATTTTGGATGGCAGGCTATCCAAACATATTTCACTTGTCGTTGTCTATGATCAAGTGCACGCGGTCAGCTGCTGCGACGCGTGCACTTGATCATAAACAACGACATGTGAAAAATGTTTAGGCCACGTTTACCCACATGGGCTTGCAATTCTATTATTCACTATTGTAAACAGGTGGTTGATAGGCTCAATGTCGCTAGGCGACAGCTTGTGCGATCACTTTCACTAATGGGTTCTCAGCGCACGATTTCCTTGAGTCCCTCAGGGCTCAATACTAGTGTGTTTTCTGTTATTGTGGGGAAAGCTTTTGCTGAAAATAGCCGATCGACAAGATGTTGTGAGCTTGTCAATCTGCTGTTTTCTGCGAAGGCTTTCCCCACACAACCGATGCTGGGGTTTAAGTGGTTAAGGTGTAAGTGAGTGATGCCGTTCTGTTACAGATTGCTGATGATGAACAGGGACATGAGCTGGACCTTTTCTGTGTCCCTAAACATTATGAGAACGATTTGGAACGAGTGATCATCCCCCACGGACTGATCATGGATAGGTAAACGCACAGTCTGACCTTTCTATCAAACATTTTGCCACCCAAATTTTCTCTACTGATTTACACATCTTTGTTAAAATTGTGAACAACAAAAACATTGGCAACATAATTTGTTTAACAAAACACCAGTCTGCAGCCTGTAGTGTTTTTTTTTTTTGCATGGGTGCAGAATTTGCATGGGGTGAAAGGCAGTATGTCTGCACTCTGCATAATAAGATGCATTATGCAGCCTAGCCTTGGATCAAGACTATCATAGATGTATTTTATGGATTCAGACTCGATAAAATACATCTATGATAGCCTTGATCCAAGGCTATATGCAGACCATCATTTCACTGCTTGTACCTGTACGAGTGAGTGAAATAAACCTTCTTGCTTATTGATTCTGCATAGTAACCAATGACTTGTTGGTCTTGTTAGTAACCAATGGCTTGTTGACCCTCAAAATGAAATGTTGAAGGTCTCTCCTCCGTTTATATCAACTGATTTTGTGTAATCCAATTTTTAATTCACCATGCATCACTCTCTCCATCTTTTCCGTCTTGCCTCTCAGGACGGAACGTCTGGCCCGTGATATAGTCCGGGACATGGGGGGACATCACATTGTAGCTCTGTGTGTTCTCAAAGGGGGCTACAAGTTCTTTGCGGACCTGCTGGACTACATCAAGGCCCTGAACCGCAATAGTGATAAATCAGTCCCACTGACGGTGGATTTCATTAGGCTAAAAAGCTACTGTGTAAGCTGCCCTACTCATTTCATTTCCAGACACAGCTTTTGCTGATGCTAGATGTGTGATAGAGGGGTAAGGGGTGATGGTAATATCGAAGCAAGAAAATAATCATTAAATGAAATGTATCCTGACTGTACACAATACAGCTCTTAGTTTGTGAATGCATCTGACATACAAATTGGAGAATAAATACACTTTTGTCAAGATAGCAATGCAATCTTTTGGCAAGCAGCCCAAAGTCACACTGCAATATACTCCAATCCAATCCACTTTATTTATAGAGCACATTTAAAGCAACCGTGTTGAACCTATATACTGTATGATCCTACTACTTTGTTGTCCGCAGAATGACAAGTCTACAAACAGTGTCCAAGTCATTGGCGGTGATGAGTTGTCCAACCTAACAGGCAAGGTTAGTACTGTTGGCTCTACATTGAGTTATTTCATAAAATGCAGTCATGTCTACTGTAACGTAAAAGGTGTATTTGAATATGTTTCCATCTCAATATGTTTTCCTTTATTTTCTCTACAGAATGTTTTGATAGTTGAGGTAAGATTTGTGTTCTCTTTTGATACAAATCTGTATTCTTTGTTTTAGCTCTACATATTTGCATGCATGAACATTCAAGTATTAATCCACCATTTTGAATAGCATTATCAGATAGGCTACAAGCTCTAGAAGTAAAGGCTATCTGCATATGACAGACCGAATTCATAGATGTATGTGAATTATAGAAGGCCCATACTTATCATTAGCAAGTATTTGTGCTTGTCACATTGTATTTGGAACACTGCCTGCATGCTGCATTGTTTACAATGCACTGCTGCACTGTAAACAAAGCATTACTGACTAATGTCGCTGTAGTCAGTGCCCTCCTCATTTTTGTTCTTGGTGTGGAACCGTAGGATATTGTGGAGACGGGGAGGACAATGCAGAAGCTACTCTCCCTGCTGAGTGAATGTAATCCAAAGATGGTTAAAGTTGTAAGGTAAGAGCCATCAGATGCTGCTCACAGACCAGGAAGTTGAATTATAGATCTCCAGTGTAACTGACTTCAAGGTCACGGTGGCAACAACAGTGCTCTCAGCTAATGGGCACGGCACGTTCCCCTTAAGTACTGTATACTGTAATGTGAGTGGGAGATGGAGCAGCTTAACAGTTAATCTGCCATACTATTACCGTAACTGCACTGAGGAGGTAGAGACCAGTGCTCTGATACTGTATATGAAAATGATTATGTCATTCTAAATGCTGTAGGTTCAAGTAATAAGTATGTAAGCTCATATCAGGGATTTACTTTGGTACATTGCACAGAGCGACCCCAGCATTCAATTTACTGTACATTATCTTATTGTCTGCACTTTGAATTCGTGTACTGTAAAATTGTTAGTTTAACGGTGTCCGTGAAGTATTGTGACAGACATAGTTTGTCTGGTGACTCTTGTGAGGTACCTTTGCTAGCTGCATGATCACTTTGCTGCAGGGAAGAGAGATGACACACAAGCTCTCAGACAGACTTAATGGCTTACCGTTTGTGTAGAAAAAGTGTTCCAGCAAGTGCACCCCGAGAGCACTGTCGCCATCTGTCCGTATTCAGGCTTGTATGGTACACTGTGGCGATATTCCGTTCTTTTTTTTAAGGTTAATTTCTGCCTAATGGATTCCAGTTAATGTCACTAGCAGTGCTTTTTCCACTTTCCAACTCTGTTGTTTTGAAATGTGCCGTCGTGTTTATCATCTTTTCTGTCATTTCAGCCTCCTAGTGAAGAGAACCCCAAGGAGCTCCGGGTACAGACCAGACTGTGAGTACCATTTCACTGCCCAGTCATTTATTTCACTGCCCAGTCAAGAAGTAGTCTTATCATGATGTGATCTGTAGGCCTATGTGTCTTGGTAGGCAGTAGCTACTAGCTGCTATTTGTAAGAATGGTGAGCGAGGATGTATTGTTTTAATGCAGTTGGGTTTTTCCATGTAAAGATTATCATCCATTTCTTGAAAATGTACTCCACGTGTAGCTGAGCACTTAGTGAATGCCCTGACAGATGCTCGAGATGCCTGCACGCTCACACTGCCTGTAGTTATGTAATGCTTTTAGGTTGGAGTTGGATAATCTCTTTAAGATTGTCCCTCAAGGGAAGCTGTTAACAGGATACACATTTGACTTTACGCACTGGCAGCTAAAGGGCCAGCCGCGTATACAGACTATGAAAGAGCAGTGTTCAACTGTGTGTGTGTTTGTGTGTGAGATAGATACAGTATACTGTATTTGTATATAAAAGAACAATCACAAATTAGATTATAAATTACATTACTGTTGGTATACATTTGACGGTTTTGGTTATCTGTATTTCTTTCCAGACATTGGTTTTGAGGTGCCTGATTCGTTTCTGGTGGGCTATGCTCTGGATTACAACGAGTACTTCAGGGATCTCAGTGTGAGTGTCCTCAAAATAATAACTTCTATGGTACAAAATCAAGTTGGCATTCTTTTTGAAGTTCCTAGACCCAAATATAGAACTGAAGGGCACATTTACACTCAGGAGAACAGAGATGATTCTTGAGACGTTGATTGTTCCCTTTACATTCTTCTTGTTTACAGCACATCTGCATATTGAAGGATGACGCCAAGGAGAAGTACAAAGTGTAAACAGAACTGTGCAGACAATAAATGAAGACGAGGACCACTGTGATGATACTCCTTAACAAGCCCCGCCCCCTCCCTGTTTTGAATCTAAGTTATTTTTCTACATGAAGAAAGAATCCACAAAATGTGAACATGTGGCTTGTGAGTTACTAAAGTAAGCAAATAGCTTTCCCCTTCAAATAAGTGGGTTCAATTATGTATGTACATGGTTTGTTTTTCATTTTATATTTATTTACAAATCTGTGTCGGCTTTGGCCTCTTGAGTTACTGTTTTATATTAGTGACTGTAAACAGAACGTTGTTATGAGTTTGTCACTATGTTACCAGGGTCTCAGGCTACTGCAATACTTTTACATGTATAGTCATAAACTGTCAGTCAAATGCAGGTGGCCTTGAGTCTGTGTAACCACATTTGTTTAGTAATACTGTTTTATCCTCTCATATCATGCGATAACTGACGTGGAATGTACTGTAAAAACATTTTATTTGATATTCTCTAATGTTTTCATGGAGGACCCGTTTACAGCAATATAAATTATGTTGAATCTTCTTTGGCGATTGTTTTCTTTGCTGCACTACTGCAATATGGCCAGCAGATGGCCATATACACTTTATACGCTGTACTTCCGCAGCCTTTTCAAAAGGTAGTGATGAGATCCCACCGCCGAAAGGGACAGTTGGACGTGCTGTGATTACGTGCTGTGATTGGCTACTGGTTCTCATCACAACAGACGTTACGTACTATGGTCAGTCGCCACCATTTCAGTGTAGTCAGTCAGCGACGCGTGTTGCCACATCCGCTTATTAAAAGCGACTTTGGGCTTGTTTTTCGGTGAAGTTGCTTGTACATATTGGTGGTTGCAGTTTTTTGGGCTTGTTTCTAAAGAGTAGTTGCTTATTTGGCCTTGTTTCCTAATGTTTAAACCAGTGTTTCTCCAATATTTTCAAGTCAAGGACCCCCAAATGAATATGTATTTGTCTGCGGACCGGACCCCCATCTGAAAATATTTTATGCCAGGGATTTGCATACAAGATGTGTGTTGTGAAAATATTCCACATAAAAAAAATAAAATAAAAAGATTGTTTGGTTGTTAAATAGCAGATGTACAAGCTCACAACGCGTCGCATCGTGACGCGTTGTGAGCTTGTACATCTGCTATTTTCAATTAGCCAACGTATGTTGAAAGGGCGAAGGGCTCACTTCTTTTGGGCTTATTTTCATAGATCTGGTTGCTTGTTTCTCTAGCGAACCTGGCAACACTGGTTTTTTAGTGTAGTCACAGCAGCCAGAACATGGACTGTAGGAATGCCAAATGCGAGACTACATTACATTTAGTTAGCGCTGGTAACGGCATCTTAAAACGTAACTAACCCACGGTTGCCTGGCAACCAACTAACGAATCACAGTGCGATCGTCCCACCGGACTATGGTTTGTAGACTACCAAGAGAATTAAGTCAGGAAGTTTCCATTGTTGTTTATCACAGTTTAAACTGTAGCTCTCCGACTGTTTGACCCCTACAGTCAGCGGTTTAACGGTCTGGTGATATATTATATAATATACCATTACCATGTCTGTCATGGACATAAAAGAAAAGACAGCTGCCATGTTGAAACAGTTTGACACAGGAAGCACATTCTCTTATCTACCTGTCCTCCCCAAAGCGGCCGTCCTGATCCCACTGCTGGTGAGGAAAGGTGAGCTGCAAGTGCTCATGACCCTACGTTCAACCAAGGTACGTGGTTTAAAGTAACTAAGTACATTTACTCAAGTACTGTTATTAAGAACAATTTTGAGGTATATATATATTTTTTTACTTTACTAGAATATTTCCAATTTTCAGTGCTTTTACTTCTACTCCACTACATCTCAGAGGCAAATATTGTACTTTTACTCCACTACAATTCTTTGAAAACGTTAGTTACTTTGTAGATTTTTATTACTATTACAAAACATTACCCACTTCAGCTCTATATATATTTCGGCCATTTGAAAATAGAAGATGCAAGCCATTGTGATCTTTTAGCTCTGCTATTTTCAAAAGATGTCTTTGAAAACTTTTGAAATGGGACATTCTGCATAATGGGTACTTTTACTTTTGGTACTTTAAGTACATTTTGATGCCAATACTTTTGTACTTTTACTCAAGTACATTTTGAATACAGGACTTTGACTTGTAACAGAGTATTTCCACATTACAGTATTGATACTTTTACTTGAGTAAAGAATTTGAGTACTTTTTCCACCACTGTAAATATATATGTGTGTGTGTGTGTGTGTTTATATATATATATATATATATATATATATATATATATATATATATATATATATATATATATATATATATATATATGGCCTATTCTAATATTCACTTTACATTATTGGTAAACTACAAACATGTACACTCTTTCCTAGATCTAGTACAGTCAGATAATAGAATTTCCCTCCAGGGATCAGTAAAGCTGGTGTATCATATCTTAAATTCACACAACAGACGTAACACAAATGTTTACGTGCCATTATCTTTGCAGCTGAGGACCAATGCTGGTGAAGTGTGTTTCCCAGGTGGCAAGAGGGACCCTGGGGACAGAGATGACATAGACACAGCCCTCAGAGAGGCAGAGGAGGAGATAGGTTTACCTGTTGACATGGTGGAGGTAATCTGTAGGCTGTTTCCGATCATTAATAAGGTAACTTTTTTCCCCTCTTGTAACCACATGAACCCCTGGCATCGCTATTCTGGAGTGAACATTCAGTGAACATTTTGGTTGTGATATTTTATGTAGAGGGAAAATAGGATTGGGCCTAATATAGACCCCTGTGGGACTCTAGTCAACTAAGTACTGTATATAGGGTTTAAAAGGTTAAAGATTTCAAGATGTTTCTCACCACTCCTAACAGCATGGTTTACTGGTGACTCCAGTGGTGGGCTTCATAGAGGAGTCGTTCTGCCCTCGTCCAAACCCGGACGAAGTCAGCGCTGTGTTCACAGTACCCCTGGACTTCTTTACCTGTGGGAAGGACCACGCAGCCTACAGCCCCCCTGGAATGCCCGGACCACTCCACAGTTTCCATTTCACAGACCCTGATTCTGGTAGCCAGTATCACATATGGGGTCTGACAGCTATCATGGCCATAGTTGTTGCAGTTCTTGGTCTCAGGAAAAGGCCTGAGTTTGACATTCCTTTTGACTCTGATGATCCCCTGTCCTTCTTCCAACGCAGTTTAAACAGAAGAATCAGCAAACTTTAACTGTGGTGTTGAGTGTTATGCAGTCAACATTTACGTGCAACACTTTTTAAATTATTTAAATTATTTATCAATTGCTGCGTATGTGATTGAAAACTGTGTTCCTTGGGAAAAAAAGCAATACTTGAGCAAGCGGTCTATACGGAATGCGCTTTGTTTCTTTGGTTGTGGATGGTACGCTTTTTTTAAATTGTTTGAAAGGATTCATAAAAAATATTTGATAATTTAACGTCTACCTGGTTAAGTTCTGCAGTCCAAAAAAACACTTAAATACATTTTTAACAGTTTAATCACAATCCAGAAGAGAAAAATGAAACTAGGCAAGATCATTTAAATCTTTATTAATTCATTTAATGTAGCAGCAGGATTACAGATATAAACAGAAGAGTATACAAACGTCCAGACAAAGGCAAAGTACATGTTAATAATAGTTCAGATGTCCGATAACACACCAGGGTTGACCTTTACTCCCTACGGCAGGGTCTTAAGGCTAGATACTAAAGCTCAAGCTACACAGAACAGATAGAACAGTTTGGGCAGAAATGTGAAATTCAAAGGGAAAAGGGAAACTGATCAAACTGATTATACACACAAGATACGGCTCACACTATTGGCAATTGACAGATTTTTTAAAATCACGGTTGCTTCGTTTGATCTTGGCTGAAGCATTTCACTGCAATGACAATGTTGAACACATCAACACAGGAAAACCTTTCCGTGAACCAACAATCTCTGCTGTCTTGTCCCTTTTACCTCACATGTAGCTACAAATCTCAAGAGGCATGAAAAAAAAAAGTTGGGTTAAAACAAAAAGAACACAAGATGACAGCTGACTGGTTACGCTGCAGAGCAGTTCTGATGAAAGTAAACACTGATATTCTGCCAGGGAGTGATTTGCTGGGGGGGGTGTCATGGGGCAATGTGGACTGGATACTTAATTTTATAGTAATTATTTTTTGCAAATGAAGGATGGATGACTTTACATAGTCCTTGAGAATAAAGATACAGATGGCAATGACACAAATGGGACACTGGTAAACAGTAGAGCAATTATTTCATTGTCAAGGCACACAAAGTTCTGTTGAAAGCATCACAATTGAAATTCAAGATACCCCTGCAGTATATTTCACATTTAAATATACATGGATATTCATTCACATCACATGACTGAAGGACAAAATGGATCTTGTGTAAAGACTTGTGTGCTATCAATCACCACCACTGTTAAATCAACATTTTGAGATGGCTGTTTCAGATGTGGTTATTTAAAGACTCACTGAGCAATTTGGAATCCATGACGGGGGCTGGATGTTGAAATGTAACAGAACACAACGGCATGCTGCAACTTTACAAATGTACTATGCACACAATGACATCAGGTTGCCCTTAAATGAAATATGTGTTCTCTAAAACTGTAATTGGTCCGATGTTGGATGCAGAGCAAGCTTTTTCCACACCATGAGGTAAAATTACATTCACAAAACTGAAATCACAGGTTGGCTTTCTTTGTGTTGGTATGGCTTCAAAGAGGCATTTTTATTTTGTCCTGTTCCGCATGTGCTCTTTAACCTCGGAGAGGAATGGAATGCTTGGAAACATCGTTACTAAGCTCCGACCTGATCTACAGTATATGAGTGAGTCAAAGTGCCTTTTACAATGCACATCATTGAAATCAAAGCTGTTGTCTACCACCCCTCCCCCCAGAAAATAAACAAAATGGTCTGTGTAACTTGTTAAACAAGCCTGTGTAAATTCATCATAAAAAAACAACCATATAATTATGTTCTGATATACTTCCTAGATGTCCATTTCAGTGGCCTACATTAGACACACACCTGCCAATTATCCAACACTTGATTTCAGGCAAATGTATCGGTGATATTCTGTGCAATGAGGAACGAAAAGTATTTGTCTTACAAAAATACTCTACAATTTAATTAATGGGTACGAAATTCTAAAAAAGTCGCTTCAAAATGGATTGCTCTGACAGGTGCATTGACAAAAATGGTATGAAAATGTAAACAAATGCATATATGAGCAATTATAACCATAGCATCTGATTAGTTTTCATAAAATTGTCTAGTGATAATGTCAAACTGGCTACCGTTCTCAATATGGAAAGTACAGTGGAGTTATTTTGCATTAAAAACAGGTCAACATACAGTATTAGAAGTGTAAAATGAGTAACATTTAGTGGAAATGTTACTGCGAGATTAACTGATCTACTAAAGAAAGTACCGTTTACGCATTTTTTACTTTTGACCTAGAAAAAATAAACACTGAATTACTATCCACGAAAGAGCTGCATAATTTAAATGAGTAAATAAGTACATGAGTAAACATCGAGGATATTTTGAAAGTACTAGTATGAGACGAGAACGCTTCAGAACAGGAGCTTTGGTATGCCTGGGTGCACTCAGCTCTAACCCATAACAGCCCTCTCTCTACAGACAACGCAGTCTTTAAACGATTCATGTATGTACTATTGATACGAGTATAAGCTGTACGTTATTAATATCACATCAGAAGTGCCCATCACTCCTGTACATAGCACCATAGATAAAATCAAAATGGCGACCTCTATGTAACAGAGATTTCATTTACCAGTGAGCCCCTGTCAACAACACAAGGGAAGGTGTACTCGGTGCCAAATTTACATGGCGCCGGCCTTCACACTGAACCAACACTGAGACAAAAACTTAAATATCTAAAATAACACAAAACAGTCTCTCGAATGACACAGATTGTACAATAAAATAGTACAAATAGCAATATAATGAGAATCCTTCATTTAAATGCATAACCTAAAAAAACTATTTCTGATGTGTTTTTTTTTTGTCAGTGTTTAAACACGAAGGCAGAAAAAACCATCAGTTCTTTGTAGGAATGGTTATTTTTTCTCTTTTTGACAGACTTGACTGGACCACTGAGATTGAAAACGCAGAGGAATTCAACAGTGAACAATCTATACAAAGTTATCTACAACCCCCAAAAATATAGTGACATGAACAATGTAAAAATGCTTGGTAGAGATGTTTAAAATATATGCTTTTACAAAGACAAAAGACTTGTACGCTTTTCCTTTCTTGGAGGTTTCCAAGTACAAATTGGCTAGGTCAATAGAGAGCTGTGGATGGATATATAAGGATTAGCTGGTTACACAAAAGAGGTTATAAAGTGCTTAAGATAAAATGTTTATAAAACCACACTATTCATTTTCACTAGTGGAAAAAAAAAAACATTTATCCACTTGAATTGGTAAAAGTTACCAACCCCATCAAGAATAAAATAAGTACACACTACAGTTAAATGCTTCTTAAAAACGGTAATGAGGAAAGCTTCTGTGAGCCCAATGGTGAAAACACTGGGAAGTGCCAAAACAAGGCCAAGACCTATTCGTCACCGTGTCTGATATCTAATACGCCATTGTCTGCATCTTCTCTCTGTGCATGTGCAATGTGATATCCCATCCTTAGCTGGCAAATAGTTTTTCCAACTATGTCCATTGGTTTGACCACACAAACTCATCTCCTCCATACGCAGACATTCTACTGTACATCCCATTCCAGTATTTCTCCACCCGTCCAAATCCAGCCATTCCTCTTATCACCCCTTGGGCTCACATGATTAAAAACACCCTGAAAACAAAACACTGCATACGTGAGACTGATGGATGAAGTGTTATTACGGGCCTCTCTGATCCTGCAAGAGGGGTAATAACTCGGGCAAAAGGATAACTCATCAATTTGACTTAAGATGGCTGTATGGAGGCTAAAGTCAACCATATCTGTCTAAAACAGGTGTTACACAAGCTCTGTGAGTTACGGGTAAAAGAGCCGTTTGATTCTTAGCATCTTTAAAAACCTTTTTACTTTTTTGGGGGGAGGGTCTATGTCTATGTGGTCCCAGCAGTCGTCACTGCTTCTGAAAGCTCTCCAGGAGGTCCTCCATCTTCTCCATGTTGGCGGAGTCTGATATGGATGCCTGCAATGTGTTCTGTAAGCCGCTCTGCATCTGGAGGTTGGTCTGCATGGGAGTCGGCAGGCTTGTCTCTATGGCTGCCTGTAAACTGGACTGCAGGGCTGTCTGACTGTTTGCCTGCATTGCGTTCTGCAGGTTGGTCTGCATGGCGCTCTCCAAGCTGGACTGCATTTGTGCCTGGAGGTTGGTTTGGAGGGTGTTCTGTAAGCTGCCGTGCAGGCCGGCCTGCATGGGGGGCCCGGTCTGGGCCATGGGCTGGGGCTGGCTCTGGGCCGACAGCGGGGGTCCAGATGATGGGAGCAGCTGGGACGAGTCTGAGGAAGAAGAGAGAAAAAAGGAAATGGAAGGTAATCCTTTTTTTTGGTGCCACTTAACCCATTCAATCCGGGAACGCATCCGTCTCATTTTAGATATCTTTGGCTATTCAAAAATAGCCGATACAAGCTCATAGCGCGGCACCAAGTGCTATGAGCATGTAGATCTGCTATTTTTTGAAAAATATTTTTTAAAGCGAAAATCTTTTACTCCAATATTTGCTTCTGGGGGTCCCTGGAACAAAATATTTTGAGATGGGGGTCCGCAGCCAAATTCATATGTAAAAATGTTTTCTAAATCCTAACAGTATGTTGCTATATCAGTGGTCCTCCAACTTTTCCATGTCAAGGACCACCCAAAATTATATGTATTTGGCTGCGGACCCCCATATGTTGTTCCAGGGACCCCCAGAAGCAAATATTGCAGTTTTACACACACACACACACACTTTTTCAACCTGATCTCCATATATGTCATAATTAATGCTCGAAAGATGGAACTTTGGATAGCTCTGAAATCTACCTACTGATCATCAGCGGGGATTTCAAGCTAATGGAAACTACAGACTCTCTTCCTGGAATATTAGCGCACTAAAATAGACAGTAGCCATGGTTGTTGCAAACAGATAAAAACAGATAAATGTCCGAGTTATCTGAAACACGGGGCAAGTAGGGAGACATGGTACCATAAGATTGATACATCACTTTACTATTTTTATGTTCCTGAGTGTATCTTCACAGCTGTAACAGGATTTTATCACTCCAATCGGAATAAACTGCTGGTTAATTACACGTATTGGAGAGAGTAGAACTATGATTTTAAATATTTATTGCAGGGCCAATAAAGCCAACCTTCTCAAATTGTATGAACACTGAAGAAGTCACACTGCTCTTGTAAAGTACCACAGTGCCATTTAACTTCAATGGTCCACAATAAACAAATATCCCTTTGCACCATACATATTAACTTAACTAAAACACTGATAACCTCTTAACAATTTTATATGGGAGAGTTATTTGTATCAGTGTTTGTAATCGTCTTAGTGGGAAGCCAGCGTAACCATTTCCTCACTGTAACATATGTATGATTACCTGAGTGATAACGTCCTGCAATGGCTGTGAAGATAGACTTGTGTGCATATGAGTCAAACCTTAATGTATATTATTTACATAAGCTGTGCTACTCTAATCCCTCTGTAACAATACACTCAGTTACATTAAAGTAGCATGTATCATTTTGGGGTAATTAATTACACAGGTATTAGAGGCATTTAATCAACAGTGACGAGAACAGAGCAGAAGGATAATAATCTTACCATTCTGAATGCCAAATACAAACAGGCTAGGCGGTCCCTGTGGTGCCACACTCCCACTCACTGTCGTCTGGAAAAGCTGCTCAGGGGGCTGATGGCCAGGGTTGGACACCACACCAACACTGCCCTGTACCACGAACAGGGTTGTACCAGACGGCGTGGCCTGGTTGCCAGACAGAGATGTCTGTGGCAGGAACAGCTCCACTGGTTGGCTGCTTGCGACACTGTTGGAGCCGGGTCCAACCTGCATTGGCTGTTGTCCCTGGAACAGGCTCTGTTGAGGGGGCTCACTGGATGAAGGGTTGCCACCTGCTGAGCTCTGGTCCTGGAAGGACATGGGCTCTGCCGGTTCTGGCTGGGCCATCCCAACTCCTACCGTTACCGCATTGGGTTGAGAGAACAGGAGGGAAGGGGGTTCCTGGGGCCGTGGATCGCTGCTGCCCATGGGGGAAGGGCCTTGGCTTTGGGTACTGAAGAGGAGAGCTGGGGGTAGAGCCTGGGGGTTAAGGTCCGTGGTACAGAGAAGCAGGCCTGTCTGTTGGGTCCGGGGGTGAGGGCTGGCTTGTGAGTGGCTGGGGATGTTCTGGAACAAGGAGCCCTGCTGTCCCAGTGGAAGCTGCTGCGGCTGTTGCTGCTGTGCATTTTGTTGTGGAGACTGTTGCTGGTCCATGGGGGTGCTCTGCTGCTGCATGGGAGAGAGCTGGGCTTGGGACTGGTTCTGGAACATGGAAACAGGATGGGGCTCACTGGCAGATGTCTCCATGGTGGAAAGGAATGCTAGCTGCTGCTGCTGCTGGGGCTGAGGGTTTGGGGAGAGGAACAAGCTGGAGCCTGTAGGCTGTTGCTCTGGGTTGAGATTACCACTGGTCAGAACAGTCAATGTGTTCTGGAGGAGGGCAGCCTGCTGTTGAGAGTTCTGAGTTTCAGCCAGGGGGCGGGGGGACTGGAAAAGCTGTTGTGGGGGAGATGTGTGGGACGGAGGCTGCTGTGGGAAGCTGGTCTGGATGGTGAGCAGCTCCCCAGCCTGCTGGAGGAGAGAGACAGGCTGCTGTGACTGAAGAGAGGAGTGAATCTGAGGCTGGAGCATTTCGGCCTGAAGCTGCTGCTGGAGGTTCTCCAAAACCTGCTGCTCCTGCAGCTGCAAGTTACTCAATGCTTGATTTTGTTGTTGCTGAGGAGAGGAGTGGATCTGGGGCTGGAGCATCTCAGCCTCAAGCTGCTGCTGTAGTTTCTCCAAGACCTGCTGCTCCTGCAGCTGTTGTTGTTGTTGCAGGTTGCTCAATGCTTGATTTTGTTGTTGCTGTTGCTGCAGTTGATGATGTTGTAAATTGTTAAGATCCTGGAGTGAGATGTTGTTGAGGACTTGCTGTTGGTTTTGCTGCTGCTGCAGTTGATGTTGTTGTTGTTGTTGTTGTTGTTGTTGCTGCTGCTGTTGTTGCTGCTGCTGCTGTAAACTGTTAAGCATTTGAGTCTGTTGTTGCTGATCCTGGAGTTGCATGTTGTTGAGAACCTGCTGCTGTTGATTTTGCTGCAGCTGCTGTTGCTGCTGCTGGATGTTCTCCATTATTTGCTGTTGCTGCTGTTGGTCCTGTGGCTGTAGGAGAAGTTGTTGTTGGATCTGTATGTTGCCAAGGACTTGCTGCTGTTGCTGCTGGAGATGTTGTTGCTGTTGGATCTGTTGTTGATGCTGTAGGTTGCCAAGGACTTGTTGTTGTTGCAGCTGATGATGCTGCTGATGCTGCTGCTGGAACTGTTGCTGTATTTGTTGTTGTTGCTGTTGTTGTTGTTGCTGCTGCTGCTGCTGCTGTTGTTGCTGCTGCTGTTGTTGTTGCTGCTGCTGCTGCTGCATTTGCTGCTGTTGCTGCATTTGCTGCTGCTGCATTTGCTGTTGTTGTATTTGTTGTTGCTGTATTTGCTGTTGTTGTATTTGCTGTTGCTGTTGTAATTGTAACTGTTGTTGTGGTATCTCAAGTCTCAAGCTGTTCATGTTTTCTTGAACATGCTGCTGCAGGGACTCAGCAGAGGGCGTTTGGTTGTACAACACAGAATTGAGCTGCTGCTGAGCCACAGCCGCCTCCAACACCTGCTGAAAGGTGTTGCTTCCGGCCTGCAGCTCCCTCACTGCCCTCTCCAGCTGGGCCACTTCTTCCTGGGGAAACAGGGGGACCTGGGCCTGTTGTGGCTGGGGCTGGGAGGGGGAAGCCATCTGGGGCATGGCCACAACCACAACAGCACCACTGGTGTTGGACCTCTCCGGAGTGAGATTGTCTTGGGGGTCTCTGAGGAACTGCTGAGGTACCTCTGGGGGTATAGGCGGGATGGTGGTGTCCCCTGATACAGGGAAGGAGGTTGTAGGGGCTATATCCTGCTTAGGTATTGTGCTGAGGGGTTCTAGGCTAGGGAAAACAGGAGGAGCCTGTGGTAAATCCACATCTTCAGGTTGTAGGGGCATGGGGCTCGGAAAAGACTCTCTCCCTGGGTGAGGACTGGAGCTGAGCTCCAGCGTCTGCTGCACTGAGGCCAGAGGGTCTGGAGATGACTGAGGAGAGACGGAAATAAACATATTACATATTCTAATATATGGAAATACATTTTTAATGGATTCCTCCTTTAACTATGACAAAGATAGTTCCTACCTTGAAGACATCTGTGGGTGGTGGGTTGCTGGATACTTCCATTGGAGTGGCCTCTTGGCGTTTGGTAGGCTGACTGGAGGAATCAGCTGGGTCAGCGGTCATTGTTTTTAACTGGTCATCAAACAGACACGTCTTAACCAAGGAGCCCCCCTCTGTTTTTACAGCCAGGCCAAGTGAGTTATCCCCTGAAGAAAAGACCACAATGTACAAAATATGTGAGCAAAATAGTTGCTGATGAACCTAAGGGCTCGTACACTGGACAACTTTCAAAGTCATAAGATAGTCTCAATATGTCGGCAAGCACCAAAATAGGTCGGCGACAAGATAATCTGGGCTAAAATGTGTGAACGCAGTATAAGTCAAATTCCCTGCTTTACATTTAATAGAGAATACTGTGTGTTGCCTGCAAGCAGATGACCTACATGACCCCTGTACTGACTACTGAAGCTAGTGTGTATACCCGGGTCTGGAGTGTAGGTGAAGGGTTGGGCCTCATGTGATCGTCCAGCATTTGTCATCACAAAGATCCCCACAGAAACAGGAGAGGAGATAGACAGGTTGTGGAATGGAGGGGCCGTCACTATCAAGTGATTCTGGAAAAGACAGCAGACAGATTAGATTGGGTTGTAAAAGGCTGTACCACAAAAGGGAGGGATCAGAGGAGAATCCCATTTTGTAGTACAACCTCAGCCCATGCAAAGCAGCTAATTACAGCTAAACCAGTTTCTACAGCAAAGCGCAGAGGAGTTAAAATATCACATCAGTTTACCTGATGGAAAAGGTCCATGTCGATCTGTGCCTCACCTTGCCAGGAAGTATCATCTGACAAATGAAAGAAAAAGTATTTCTAGGCATCAATCATGAAATTGATTCAGAAAGATACATTACATACAGTACATCCATGGTGATCTCAAGACAGGGTTTACCCCAGGAAAATACTTAAGTCTAGGGGGTAAGTACCGGAGGGGGTGCACGTAGGTGGTAAGTACCGGAGGGGGTGCACGTGAGAGCACATGTTAGGGTTGCACAATATTTATGCCAGATAACTTAGCGATATGATACTAGGCTATCCAATATGACTATGGGTTCACAGTCTTCACACTTGTTATTCTAAGTGTAGCAACAGTGAAAACTAAGCATTCTTCGAAAACAGCATATTACAGGTCAATATTGCTCTTATTTTGAATTCTGCCACCAGAAGTCAAACGCTTACTTTCTTTTGACTTCACGAAGCGCTCTTATTTTCGTATGACTTGATGAACCTGCTTTAGCAATGTTCACAGAAAATCACAGATCACGAATGTCAGTCATGCTGTTCTTAATCTGACCAATGAAAACTGTAAAGCTTTTCATCCAGAAGGCTTTGGTAAGCTGCTTGCTGCATTAAAGTCTTTTCACATGTCATCTAGTAATTAATTTTCAATGAGAGGTGAGCGAGCAGGCCTGTGAAGCTGACAGCCGTGTCTCACGCACACGCTCGTGCCAGGGTTGAATAGTCAACCCTGGCACGTGCAGGTAAAGAGAGGTTGGGTTGAATGAGCTGAACTTGAAACAAGTTATTCAACACTCGGAGGACTGTTTGTGATTGACTGGCTTTAGCTTTACATGCGGTGAGAGCGTCCATATCATTCCGTTCCGCAAAGTTATATCCTGCATGTTCACACATAGTTAACAATATGATAATAATCATTCAGCCCTTGCCAGTGCACGCTCTACTGTGAGGGTGTAGTAGGGCATGTGACTAGTTGGTGTCACACATGATGGAAAACACAACTAACTACATTAGGCCATTGTGGTATAGCTTCCTAACATGTAGTCTCGGCTGTCGGCTCTAACCAATTCAGTATCAGTGGTGAGTAGAGACAGAGGTCTGGGGGAAACCATATGAAATCCCAAGTTGAATACAGTACCTGCAATGTTCTCCTGGAAAATTACTTTGGTTCCTTTGAGGAAGTTCTTCCCGATGATGAAGACCTCCTCACCTCCTTTCACTGAGCAACTGTGCAGGCTCTTCTTCAGAATCTCTGGCACCCCAGCTGGTTGGGCTTGACAGATAAAAGAAATGATAAGAGTAAAACATTTTGCTCCAAAATAATATCCTGCCTAAAAGCATGCAAGTCTATCTTGTATTGTATCTTGTTTGCTAAGCTGGCATGTACCAATCAAAACCAAGAATGATATTCCGACTGCCACTCACTGCAGAGAATGGGCGACGAGGGCATCTGTAGAGTGAGGGCTGATCCGTCAGGTTGGGTGATGTTGACTCTGAAGGCCAGCCTGGCACGTGTGCTCTTCTTCTTGGAGCCGGCCACACCAATACGGGCCTCTACGTCTGCATTGCGTAGCTTCAGGATCCCCACGCAGTCCACACTGTGGAAAGAGAGTAATCACTTAACATTGGACACCGTTGTTCGTTTGGTTTCAGTAGTGGTTTCAGTAGTGGATAAAGGCTGACACTGAATTCACACCAGCAGCAGCGACCGAATGTCCGTAGTGCGGACATTCTCAAAATGGCCGTGTCCGAGGTACTGTATGAGTGACAGTGACACCCTTGTAAATAAGCGAGCTGTAGTTCAGAAAGAATGTGCAAAAGTTGGGGTGGGGGAGTGGGGGTTATAAATGCTAAGTAAACTTCTGTATAAGTAAAGACAAAGACGTATATATCAAGTACACTTATCTACTGTATGCTATGTACGTTTGTACACAATGGGTTTTTAAGAGGGCTAGAGTGTCTTAACCTATTCTTAACCTTTATCTTATTTTCCTTATTATTTTATTTTTCTCATTACAATCCAGTATTATTCGTATTATTTTGTATTGCCGTTGTTGCAGTCTTGCAGACCATGTCACACCAACATTTCACTGCTTGTACCTGTAGGAGTGAGTGAGTGAGTGACAGACAATTAAACCCTTCTTGGTTCTTAATTCTCTCTTCCTGTTATTCTCCAGCATTCTGAGCTGTATTCACCTGTTTCCTAGGCTGTGTTTTCCACTTCCTGTCGATTTGATCCAATGATATCCAATGAAACTGGTCAGATGACCAATGATATCCAATGAAATCGACAGGAAGTGGAAAACACACAGCCTAGGAAACAGGTGAATAGCACGATGGAAAGAACACAGCCCTGGTACAGTTTTATCTTGACCTCCACCTATTGTTTGTATTTTAAAGGTGTTTCTGCACTTGCTGAGTTGACTTTTGGATCTCTCCACCTGCTCCTCCATCTTATCTGACAGTGCTGCCCAGGTATATACATTCTTCACTGGTAGGTAGGTGTTTTTCTTCTCCCTGTATTGGTGGGGGGTATGTGTGTTCAGGCAAAAAGAGATTGTGCATCCAGGTGCTGGACAAACGGTGAAAAACAATAAAGTCTGGTTGGTCTTAGTCTGCACACTCAGTGTGTGTTCAGGGTCATCACTTCTGTCCTCTTCAGGCTGATTTGAAGGCAAAAGATGTTGAGACAGGATGTTTTTTCCTGCATATGGTGGTGGTACTGTATGGAAGACCAGTGCCAAGTCAACTGCAAAGTCAAAATCCTTTAGTGTTGAGAAAAGCAGCCATCAGATGCCTCTGGGCTTGTCTTTAGTTGTTCTTCACATCATCCTGTCTACTCTATGACCATGTTGAAAAGTAGTGCCGACATCTCACACAACCTTGCCTCACTCCTGTCTTGACTCAAGACCACACATTTCTGTGGGCAGGGTAACAGTGTGCATAGTTGAGAAGTCATTGCCAGATGACCTCAGTAACCTAAACAATGGCTTGAGATAAGCTTTCAAATGCAACAAGTCTCATGTTTCCATGATGAATAGTTCTGTACCACGAAGAGTTAATCAATAATTGACCTTCTTGACCCTGACCATGAAACTGTACCATACGCCAGATAGAGTTAGAGCTCCATTATATAACGTTTCATGGTGATTTGATGTTGATACAGTGTATTGAGTCATGTGGACAGAGTGATATACATACATACTGTACATCAAACACAGCCAAATACATGATACACAGCTTCACAATAGTTTTGCAATTGCTTTGTGGCTCAACTAATAATTAGGAACATGTTGAATTAACAGTGGAGAAAAATAATATCCCTTACGCAAGTGTCATGTCAGTGCTGGGCTCCAGGGGGATCTCTATGACCGTTGTACCCTCTATGTCCACTTCCTTGCAGGCGGTGGTGTTGCGTCCAGTCACCCTGCAGGCCTGGTAGAAACCATGAGGTTTTACTCTGCCCGCGTCGTTGGCTACAAACACCTGCAGCACCACTGGCTCATTCACACCCTCCAACTGGGGATGATAAAGACAAAAAACAGAATTCATGAGATGTGAACAACTCCAAATAAGATGAAAATCCACGTTAGCAAGTATTAGACTTGTAATGAAGAGAATTAAGTTATTGGCTCAGTTCCAACTTGGCTGTAATAAGTCTTTAGTCCCTAGTAGTCACAGGGAAGTCTAGTCCATTTCCACTAGCATAGGGGTTGGTCTTTATATACAAACAACCTCCCATTTCTTTCACAATCCTGGTTGGGTAAATGTTTCTACCAGACTCTACTGCACCCCTTGAACAGCTTTAACAAAGTACAGAGTAGGGCTCTGGGTAGTGCGAATATCATGTAGTAGATAGCACAAGCACAGTGAAGAGACAGCAAAGCACCAAGACTGCGATTATGTGGTCAGACCATTTAGTAGTTCAGCCCCCAAAGCACCCCATGTGATATTATCCGTGATATTATCCTCCTGTTATGAAGCAGCTGTTATAATTTATTCATCCAACCTTGACAGTGGGGAAGCCCTGCTGTGTTCGGTCTTTGACAGACCCTCGGCTGCCCTCCGTCAGGTAGCGAGCCCTGTGTTGGGTCTCTGGCTGGACGAGGATCTTCAGCTCTTTTCCATCACTCTTGTGGGGATACTGACCTGACAGCAAGCCACCCTTGATCAGTGTCCCTGTCTCCAGAGAGCTGCATGGCAAAACATATCACATGACGGCATTGGGATGGTTTCCACAAATTCAATTATATAAAAATGAAATCAAGTTAAAATGAGCTAAAATTATCCCAGGACAGGGCAAGGCTATGTGAGTTGCAAGGATGAAACAATGTGCATAATTGAAGGGCAACCCACCTGGGCTTTGGGCTGGCCTTGTCTGGGCCCAGCTGGGACAGGACAAAGTGAGGGGCTTTGGCACTGTCGGCATCAAACACGTCCATGCTGTCCTCTGGAGGAGCAGGCTTGGGTCCTGGCCGCTGGCGAGGGGTGCGTTTTCTCGACTTGCGTGGGACCTCTGTGTTGTCGTTGTAAGAGCTGGTGCTGATCAAGCTGAAGTTGGAGGTGGAGTCATCAGCCCACATGCTGCTGCTGTGCTCAGAGTCTGGGCCTGGCGGCCCGCTAGGTGCCGCCGGCTCCTCTTGGCAAGACATCTGGCTATCATCAAACAGGTCCTCTGGGGGAGGGGAGATACTCAACACAGGCCTCCGCTTGGATGGGGTGCTCTGGGGCTGCTGCTGGACTCCTAGCCCTTGTGCCACTCCTGGACCTAGGTCTCCCGCTCCACTCTTGCCTCTGCCTGGGGCAGACAGACCACCGTCCACACCCGGAATCTCCGAGGTTCCCACTCCATCCCCTCCACTGGCGTGGAGATGCTGGGAGGCCTGGAGATGGTCTGAGGCTGAGGTAGAAGGGGCCGTGGAGGGGCCAGAGCAAGGTGCTCCCATGGCCAGGGAGGAGGAGGCAGGACTGGAAGTGGAAGAGGTGGCATCTGTAGTGCATACAAATGACACAGTTAGTACATATGTCCAGCACCGAGCAGGCTAGCAGTCCCATTCAAGCAGCTGAATTTGTGCATGATTTGTCCAGATTTCCCCTCTTCCCAACTCTAAATTCAATGGCCTTCAGTGTGTTATATGCTCTCACTATGCATGCGAGAGTTCTCGAGCATTGATCAAATATGCTGAAGTTAAAGTTGAGAAGGGTGTATAGGGCCCCACATTGTTTTGATTCCTACAACACTACAATTCACCTCAATTAAAAACCAATGTGACAAAACTGACATGCTTTGTTTACAAAAAACAAAAGCAAGCTAAAAATTGTTACATACACATTGCCTGAAAGAAAAATAACAATAATCTGGTTAAACTTTGTTGTACAACCAAATTTGCAAGCTAGCAATGTGGCGCCAAATTAAATTTGCTGGGGGGTAACAGTAGTTTGTGCAATGTGCATTCAGTAGTAGTACACAATAGTTTGCGCATGCCAATTGGAGGATTTGGTTGGGACTGAGCGTAGCCATGGAGACAGAATAAACAAGCCTCTGACCTATGGAGCAGTGAACTGCAGACCATTTTATATGCAGACACTCCCTGCCTCAGAGGGAACTTCCTGCAATAAAAACGAGACAGCCAATGAGCAACAAGAGAGCTGATCATTCAAGATTCAACTTCTGTCAATCAGTAAATTGGACGAGTTAAAAAAGGGAGAACTTCTGTAGTTGATCATTTCTAGACACTTCGAAGCCATAGTATTTGGTTAAATATGATGTCAAGGTCAAGGACATTACAGTTGTCATGCTTTTGATCAGCAGTGCTTAGGGCCAGCTGGTGTCAGTCAGGAAAAGATAGCGTTAACAAAAAGCGCTCTCCAGCTTGACTGTTGACCAGTTAGTTTTCTCTCTAGAAGGTAAATACAAGGATCCTTGACAACCATTCATGTTGGCTGTCATTAACCATGATCTAAGATCAGATGATGCTTTTTTCCCCTAGACATAGTTTGAAAGATGGTCTGTCAATGACTAGGTGCAACTTCCGTTTGCATTGATGAAAGACAGAACCGGCATTACAGAGAAATCAGTCAGTTCCTTTGAAGGATGGAAGTGGAAGTACCTCAGCAGCAACACTTTAGTTTCAAATTCCGAAATGTCTTATCTGATTGCCCTGCGAGACACATTTTCCTGCCAGCCACTTAAAAGCGAAGCCTAAATATAGGCTCATCTGATGACAGCCCAGACAGATGTGATAATGTAGAGAACCTCACTGCCGTTCCAACAAGAGGTATGATTCATCATCTGCCGACAACAAATAAATAATAATGCAGTTCCTTAAAGACTTCTAAAGGCTATTCTAGTAAGTGGTGGATGTATAGACTGACTGTTTAATAATCGCTTTCAACGTGGTGTCCCTATTTTGGGCATAGGCAACATTTTTTTTTTTTTTTTACACGACTTGGATCAGCACCACAGCGTAGACCTAAGTAATATCTGAGACGACTGTGTTGCATGATCTTGCCCTGAACGCACCAGCTGATGCATATCACCTACAATCAGTAATTAATAGACGGGTAGGGTGAAGGAAGTTGCCCCTAGACACTGATGAGACGCCATATTAAGTGTGTCCCCCCCCTCCCTCCCTACTGGTTTAGGGGAAGGGCGTGGTGGCAGGCCATGGACAAACTTATCCCAGATCATGGCGTTAGTGTGGAGGGGAGGCAGCTCACCTGAGGCCAGGGCAGCAGAGGGGGGCGGCCCCGCCTCTCCCCCACTCTTCTGGCTCATGGTGGGCGCGTCTGTCTGAGAGGACGAGGGCTGGAGCTGAAGCTCTTTGGGGAGGAGGTCATACACTGACTCTGCCACGACAGAGGAACAGGAGAAAATGACATTAATTGAGTGTTAAAAAAATAAAATAAAAAAACGCGCACACACACACACACACACACACACACACACACACACACACACTAGAGTTGTCCACTCCACTTACAAGGCACATTGTTGTGATGAATGAGGCTGAGATATATCCCCCACATATGCGCTTGAGTAAAATAAAACCTGTGTGTGTGTGTGTGTGTGGAGGGGGGGGGGGGGTTGGGGGGTTGTGCATGTCTTGATCTTTGATGGGAGCAGGATTCCCAGTACACTACTACCAAACACCACCGCTATGCTGTAACAGACCACCGTGGATTGTGGATAAACAGAGCATTAAGTAGTCTGGTTGCTAAGAAACACCGGTCCCATCGACACCCTGACATGGATATTTCAGCTGTGGCTCTGTGGCATCCAGCGTGTGCAGCAGTCATCTGATCCAGTGTGACTTAGCACCAGCAGAACCGCGACATTGACAGACACACGATCTCACGGCTTCTGTGACGTCAGCAGGGCTGTGCGGGGGAGAGAGGGGACCACACAAACTCACCCACCACAGACCGCACAAAGACCTACACTGTGTACAAGACCAGCGGAGAACACCGTAGGAGGGGTGAAACAGCTAAAACACTGCGATGCAAGGCCAGGCCACGGTCTTGCTGCGAGTGTACAGGTTGCTTGGTGTGAAACCAGGCCGACCAGAACAATCAGACTGTTTTCAAAACGTCTCAATACAGGGGGCTAAACAAAGATCTCTATCAAACCGTGCTGACTTAGCCAACTTGGCCCATATCATAACCTTTTATGTGGCGTCTGGGGGGGTAGGGGCTGTGTGAGTGTGCAACATGTCTGCCAAGATCACCCTCCGTCTGTTCACTGTGCCTTGTCTATCCATGTGGAGAAAATGAGTCTTTGTGCGTGGAACGTGTTAGTGTTGCCTGAGAACCCAACATGACCTCAGTCCTGCTTCAGACTCTCCCTCTCTCAAATCGCTGACCACTCGTTATCTGTCACACTGCCCAGAGGGCACCTGCTCCACTTAGGCCCTAGACGTGTTTTCATTACACCGCATTCTAACTCTCTCTACTGTCTGCCGCTTGCACGCTGTCACTTCCTGCTCAGTGGTAGAGCCATTTGACTAGATGGAAACTAGAATATTCTGTGTGGCTTATGCTAAAATTTGCATAAAGTAATCCAGGAAAACAAGTATTCTTAAAGCTAGTTGTTTTTCCCCCCATCCAAAAAGGAAGACAAATGATGACCAAGATAGAAAGCCGTTAAGACTTTATATAGCCCTGTTTCGGTCAAATTGTCTTATTTCTATCAGAAGGATACACCGTTGACGAGACTTTGTCTATTAAGCTATGAATCTTATAATAATAGTGGGGCAGTATCCAAGACATTAACAATTTTCTTTAAAAACAAAGGCACACATTCTTTTACTGTTTTTGTATTTGCTCTTTAAGAGCAAATTACCTTTTAATCCTCTGTGTGTAAAAGGTCAAAAGATCTGACACCACAAAGTCTGCCTCCCACCAAATGTCAATGGTGAAGCTTAAGAACAATCTGCTTGATACGGTCTCCATTATCTTGCTTCTAGTTTTACCATACTTTTTTTAATGATCACAAATATTGATTTAACTATTCTTGGTTACATTGAATAAGTCATTTCAGTTACAGTGTGGATTTTCACTTGAAACCTTAAAGTGATATGTTTTTGTAGAGAATAGATGCGTAAATGGTTCAGGTTCACGTCCAAATAAATGAGCACAGATGTGACTAAGGATGAGCTTTTGGGCAATTGTTTGGTAAACGTGCACACTGAGTGTTCATGGTTATCTTCAGTTAACTTTAGCATGATGTAGGCCATATATTTAAACAAATTAACATGGCAGTGCACATCACAAGCCTTGGACACATGTAGCGCAACTGACGTCAGTGCTTGAACGCAGCGAACGAGGCCATCCATCTCATTACAGACAGAGCCCACAAGGTGAACTGGGTCCAAATATAGTATTTTTTTATTTTGGTTTCCTAGTCGTCTCTTTATCAACAATTAGGCCTATATACAATAATAATGTTTCAATCAACAGTTATACAAGTTTATTTAAGAAGAATTATGCTTAATAACGTATAGTGATATATTTTCATGCACATGTGTACCCGCCCCATCTCTAATGTGACTTTGACAATGGTGCAGGGACAGACTGACAATGTAGAGAACATAGTACATACTGACGCATACAAGACAACAAGACCTCACACAGGGTTCAGTGTATGATGGATAGAAGCCTATATACACATCATTTGATTCTACTGACTGTATGGCCTATATTTGAGGGCCTCAGTCCCTTGACTGAAATGTAACAAAGTGAAAGTTTAACTTATCAAAGTAACCATATATGAATATCAAAGAATGACAAGGTTCCTATAATTATGTACTAGGGCTGGGCAATATGGACAAAATTAAATACCAATTATTTATCAATATTGTGATGATATTATGGGGATGACTATTGGTGCTTTCACAATTTTAGACAATGCTATTTATGATAAATAAATCATCAGCTATGTCTATATAATAACTAATTTGGCAAAGGCAAATAATAGAACAGAACAGTCAATTCACTGAGATGCAGCCTTTATAACCAGGAAAAGTCAACACTTTTGCCATATGATACCCAAGATCCCTGAAGATATTGACTCTCATGTCACAATATTTATCAATATAATAATATCGATATATTGCCCAGCCCTAATGTGTAACGCCTATTTGCTGCAACAAAACTCAGAAGGCCATTTTAATAGCCGCATGTCCACCGCATTGTAACCTTGTCAGAACCCACTAGTTGAGAAACACTGACTTAGTCTATACTTAGAACAATTCAATTACCTCACCACATAGTTATGCATGGCTCACATTACACATGTCTAACAGTTTTGCCAAGCAGCAAGCCCCCCGGTACAATTTCATTCTTTGCAGCTGGCCCACTGCTTTGATGGGGATGACAGATGAATAGACAATTCACTGGGATACATTTTTGTTACAACTAAAAAAAAAATATGAATGCGAAGAATGTATCTCAGTCCCCAACAATGGCTGGCTTGAATACTCAGATTGCTGAACACATATGATACGCTCGAGGCCGAGTGCAGACAAAGAGCTGCTCAGTACACTCAAACCTCAAAGACTGTAATTTTTGGCGATTAACAACATCTCAGTTTCCCTTGAAACTGTCACAATGGAACAGTATTAGCAAACCTCATCATCACCACTTTCACTTCTGCACTGCTCCACTTATGCAGTTGGAATGTTTTAACCTTCTTATGCTTAGCCAAAGATCACAACTGAGAACCTGGAAACCTAGATCACACATACTGTATGTAGGCTCAGTCGTACTCTGTAACTGCCAAACTGGTTCATGGACACTGTGCTTGCTTACTGTAAATACTGAGCAACAGACACAATAGACAGATGAGGAAGCACATTGATAGCGATACACAACCAAAAACAATCATGCCTTTGTGGCTCCAACTTTTTGTTGAATATGTATATTAGCAGCAGAACTACATGGAACTTGGCTGTTGTCCTGTCTCGGTCACTTCAAGCCTGATATAGATGAGGCGTCCCACTAAGATATGTTTGATGAGCGATTCAGCTCTCCCCTCCCCCGACACACACACACACACCCAATTACTGAGATATAAATAAACAGTCATCATGTGATACAGTGTGGGACCATATGGCAAGCTCCACTGAGCATTGCAGGGTCATAGAACAATGTTTAATGCTGGCTCATTAGCACCCCATATTTAACATGGAGACAGATGTAGGGACCATGAGATCAGGCGGCAGGTAAAAGCTGAATCAGACATCTGGGTGTTGTATGTGTGTGTACTACTGATCAACCACTAGTTGGGAGTCAACATGTAGGCTAGAAAAGCTTGGAGGATAAGGAACACAGCCGAAATAAATAGCACAAGACTCGGTCGAGTCTTGTGCTATTCCCTAGTTCGTTTGTTCCCTACAAAAAAAAGTAACATGCAGAAATCTACTCAAATTAGTTTACTGCCCCATTGCACCACCCAGGGCCTAGACATGAGCAAGTCACATATAATATTCACATGCGAAGGTAAAAGGTGAATGCAAAAGGTATCGGCAGTATCATCTTGAACTTGACTAGGCAAGGACAGGGCTGTCACAGCCACATGGGGACAGTGAAGAGTGTTCATTGGAATTTCTATCCCTAGTGTAGTGTTGTTTTGAATTGAGTGAATCAGTTCACACATAGCTGACCATATCAATGGCATTGGCCATTTTGAACTAGACATTAGTACATCAACGATTATATTATTACCTGATAATTAACTTAAAATATGATTGACACCTGTCCAGAGTGCCTTCATTTTCAGTGACATCAACTGCTATACACCCATTCAGTTATACGCAAGCCACTACAGTTTCTATCTTCAATGTTGGGATATGGACAGAACTAGAAATCTGAAAGAGCAAGGTAGTTTGAACCCCAAAAAACATCAGGATCACTTGCTGTGGGACACCTCATTATTACAGCAAGTCCATGTGCAATAACTAAACAAATTTGAAAAGTAGAGCATGCTCATCCTCCAACTCTGGTAATCGGGTGCAGGAAACAAACAGAAGATCAGCAATCAAATATAATAGACTTGCTCCCACTATGTTTATATTGCAAGATTAACAGAAACATCTTGTGTATAAATGTATGCATTTATAACTATAAGAGTGTACAAATGTAATCAATACAGGTCCATCCTTTAGTTACATCTGTACACACTCAGAGTTAAATGATCTAATCTAGCAATAAACATAGTGAGAGCAAGTAACAGACCACACACAGCCCCCACGAGGACTGAAGTAATGAGCCATGGCTCATAGAAGTTCTAGCCTAAAGAGCCCCCCAGGTAGTGCATGTATCTATGGCATCTATGGCTTGTGATGATCACAGTCCAACACTAGCCATTATTACTGATCAAAACAATCCCAGAACAGATCCTCTAGTCTAGATCAGTGGTTCTCAAAGTGGATTCCAGGGACTCTCTGGGTTCGTTTAGGGGGGTCTATGTCGACCCTTACAAGCATGCAACTCTGACAGTATGCAAATGCACATACAAATGCATTTGTATACTGTCAGAGACAGTTAAGGGGAGACCTTGAAATGTATACGTTTGAAATCCATTGCTCTTCTAGAGACCCAAGCCTGCTTCTACGACCAAGACAACCAGCCCCATGCACGATGCATGCTACCAATTGCTAGCCAACAGTAGCCAGTACAGCTAACATGTACCTAGCTAAGTTGGTTAGCCATACTGGGCTGACTTGGCTGTGGCAGCCAGTCAAGGAAAAGGAATGCTAACCAACGTTAGCTCGCAGCTAAAGTGTGAGCCATAGATTGACATTCACCTCAGTTCTAGGGTACAAAACGGGTTAGTGTAGTCATCGACACGCAGATTTCCAACCTGTAAAGCATCCTCTTACCTTTAGAGTACAGGGATTTGGGGGAATTTAGGTCGAGATCCGAGCTAAGGAGGGATATAAAATCAGAGGGCATCGCAACGCTTCATCGAGGGGAGGGGAAGCGGACACCCTCTTCTTTGGATCACAAACCCAGCCAGGAGCTGCTTGCTTCTGGTGGTGGTCGCCACTTTTACACACGGAATAATGTCGTTCAAAGCGAGACACTATAGTGCAGCGTCCAAGGAAAGGTCAATGCGATTAACAGGACTAAGCCCTTTCAGTGTCTAAAACAACCGTTTATTGTCATTCACGCCTCAGGTTTAGTGTGTCTTTGAGGAGAGACACATTAGCTGCTACGTTGTGTGTGTGTGTGTGTGTGTCCAACACACATTCATACACACAACACACTCGCTCGCTCGCTGCCATCCTGGCCCCTCCCCCTTCTCATGCCAGTCGCCATGCACCCTATGTATGTGTAGGTGTCATGTTAAAAAGTATCAATGATCAGTGGTGTAAAAAGTAATCACATTGTTTAAGTGAAAGTATCAATACTGCCATGTAGAAATACTCTGCTACAATTAAAAGTCCTGTATTCAAAATGTACTTGAGTAAAAGTACAAAAGTATTGGCATCAAAATATACTTAAAGTAGTAGGCCTACCAAAAGTAAAAGTAGTCATTGTGCAGAATGTCCCATTTCACAAGTGCAAAATGTTTAAACATCTTTTGAAAATAGCCAATCTACAAGCTCACAATGCATCGCATCGCGACGCACTGTGAGCTTGTAGATTGGCTATTTTCAAATGACCGAAATATATATACTGTACGGCTGAAGTGGTTAATATGTTCTGTATTCTGTAATGATAATCAAAATCTACAAAATAACTAGTAACTAGTAAGAATGTCGTTCAAAACGAAACACTATAGTGCAGCGTCCAAAGACAGGTCAATGCGATTAACAGAACCTTTCAGTGTCTAAAGTAAACAACCGTTTATTAGCAGCATGCCTCAGGTTTTAGTGTGTCTTTGAGAAGAGACATAGCTGTTGCTACGTTGTGTGTGTCCAACACACATTCATACTTTACACATCACACACAACACACTCACTCGCTGTCATCCTGGCCCCTCCCACTTCTCATGCCAGTATATGTGTATCATGTTAAAGTATCAATAATACCGTAATAACAACAATTATGACTCTTAATACAGGTAATACTTGCATGCAACTTTTTTGATCGGTGGAGCATGGTCTTAAAATGATCCTTCCAATAAGTCTACAGCAACAACATCCTAACAACCATTGGTGGGAAAGTAACTAAAGCACATGTACTCAAGTACAATTTTGAGGTATTTTTACTTTACTGGAGTATTTCCAATGTCCAGTACTTTTACTGAACTACTCCACTTACATCTCAAAGGCAAATATTATACTTTTACTTCAGTACAATTATTTGAAAAATGTAGTTACTAGTTACTTTGTAGATTTTGATTATTATTACAAAGCATACATTACCTAACCTGACTCTGCCAGATGGGGGCGGTATTGAGTAACTACAAAGCTTCTTCAGCCCTATACATTTCGGCCATTTGAAAATAGCCGATCTACAAGCTCACAATGTGTTGCATCGATGCATTGTGAGCTTGTAGATCTGCTATTTTCAAAAGGTTTTTGCTTGTGAAATGGGATATTCATTCTGCATAATGAATACTTTCTCTCTTTTGGTACTTTGAGTACATTTTGATATCAATACTTTTGTACTTTTACTCAAGTAAAATGTTGTTGTGTTTCTACATTGCAGTATTGATACTTTTACTTAAGTAAAAAAAATGTAGTACTGTTTCCACCACAGAACGTGTGGGAACCATGGTGGGAACACATGGCTTTGCCTCCATTTCCCCAAATGCATTTCGGCCAAACGTCATCGTGTTATTGCGGAAGTGCCGAGATTATAGTGTAATGTGGATTTTTGACAGTTGCATCCACTCTTCACCGCAACGTTAACATCTATTGTGCTTTTGCCACCACCGTCGTTTATTGTGACAAAATACAAGTTATTATGGCAGCTCTAAAATACGCCGGTATGGATGACACTGATAGCGAAGACGAATTGCCTCCTGGATGGGAAGAGAGGTCTACGAAAGACGGATGGGTCTATTTTGCAAAGTAAGCAAACTGTGTTATGGGCTCAAATTAAGCAGCATAACAGTAACATAATAACACAATAATAAGGGTCTACTTAGTTTAGTAAAAACCGAGATCAGTAAAAACCATGCAGGAACTAGCATGATGTTGTGTAATAGTAATAGCCTAGGTCTGAGGTAATTGTCTTGAGTTTTGCATAATTTTTGCACGATTGACAGGTGTCATCAATTACGTACGCCGCACCACCAACCGCAACGCACTGTCTATTGCACTGTTTCCCAAACACCGGGTCGGGACCCATTTGTGGGTCGTGGACAAATTGTTATGGGTCACGACTAAATAAATATCCCTTTTATTTTATTTTGTATCTATACATTTCCCCCCAAAAAATCATGAATTAGAAACAAATTCAATGTTTTTCAAAATAATTTATATATATTTTTTTTAAAATCAAAGAAATTCCATAAATTAGAAAACAAATGTTTAAAGAAGTAGTGAAAATAGCCGATCTACAAGCTCAATGCCACGCATTAGGAGCTTGTAGATCTGCTATTTTCACTAGTTTGGGCCCTGGGGAGACATCAAAGCTAAAAGGTTTGGGCACCAGTGGTCTATTGTCCTCACTGGAGGAAATGTGTTCCGTGTGGAACTCGTGGAAAGGTGCAGATATTTTACAAAATACACGTTTTCTGCCAGAAGTGAACTTTCAAATGGATATGAAAGCAGATCATAATAGCTGACCTGACCCCAAGTCGCAGTAATTAATGATTGGGTGAGCAGCCTTGTACACACGCAGCGCTACAACTTTGCTGCTGCGATGACTCACTGACCCAAGAGCCTGGAGGTCATGCGAGTGATGGCTGTAGAGGCCAGGGGTCTTCAATAGGGGGTCCTCACTCCTCAGAGTTACTACAGGGGGGCCCGCCAAATGTATATGTGATAGTATAATTGTTTTACATTAACCGCTTGAACCCTAGCAGCATCCCTATTCTGAGGAGAACTTTAGCCAAAAAATAGCAGATCTACAAGCTCACAACCCTTACAGCACAAGGCGTTGTGAGCTATCTATGAAATCTATGAAAATGTGTGTGTGTGTGTGTGTGTGTGTGTGTGTGTGTGTGTGTGGGGGGATCCTTGCTTCATCTCTCTCTCAGCTAAGGGTCCTTGGCCTGAAAAACGTTGAAGACCCCTGGTATAGGCTACATATATATATAAATAGATGAAATGTATGTAGCCTATATCACAGCTATTCTAGGGCTAAGTTTTATAGAGTCGCATTGTAATTTGTTCCCCATGGTGCAGAGGATGTCAAACGAAAGGTAAAACGTTGTACCCATATAGTTGTGGTTGTACCCTACATACTTTGACAGCCTCTATCTGTCTTGTGCCGAGGAACTCACTATATTGTTCCTGTAGGATTGTGGCCCGTTTTTCAGAAGGCTGCCTGCTGACACACATATGGTCCTCTCTCATCACAACTGTCCCTGAAAAAACCCTGTCCCATAATGATTACAGTCCCGAAGGTGAAGCATAACTCCCATTGTGATGAAATGCTTAAAAGATGCTCTAGGTAAACGCTCTATTAGACTCCATTAGGTTTTCATATGAGCACAAGTGGGGCATGGACCATGGATGTCTTGGTATATTTGTACATCTGATTGCCAGACACCTTGGAGAGTTCAAGGTTGATTTGAGCTCAGCTTTTATCATGCTTCTGATTCATCAACTAAAGCGGATATCCATTAACCCATTGGTTCTCAAAATGGGGTCCAGGGGTCCCCAGCTAATTGATAGTTTTAGGAACCGTAATGTACCTGTACACTCTCAGAGTTATGGGGGCCTGTGGCCTAATGCATAGTCTACTAAACTGGGGGTCCTTCAAATTAAAGACGTTGAGAAGCACTGCTTTTACCCCTCTATATAATTAGATGGTGCCATTTTCTTTTTTTTTGCCAGGCACACTGTTAGAGTTTAGACAATCAGAATTCACCAGATTCACCAGTGCTGCTGCAGCAGCTGCCTGGAGGGAACCCATGGGTCCCCTCCAGGCAGTGCGAGCTCCCCAGTCTTGTTCACTCTTTAAATGAGTGTATAAACAACCACCCTGACAACTAAGTTATGTAAGTATCTGACACTGCCATCCTCAGCCTATTGCATAAGGATAAGAGCTCATCCACCTACAGTACATCTCAGAGATACAGAAGTGCAATAGTGTGACAAGCACCACTATTGTGGTGTACTGTTCAGTGTTCACATCAGGGCAGCAAGTTTGCAACTATCGATTATTTTCTTAGAGAATATTCTAGCTATTACTTTTTCAGTTAATTGAACAATCAAGAATTAAAAACACGCTTCTTGAAAAAAGTCTTTATGTATCACTGAATCGATTAACCACATTAGCGTTATTTTATAATGCGTTGCGTTTTTGTGCCCCAAGTATTTATTATGTGTCTAATTATGTGCATCTTCATGTGTAGTAATGTACGTCAAATACCTTAGTTTTCATTCACTTGGGCAGTTCCTTGTTTATCTGTTTATTTAGTTACATTTGTTGATCAAATGGAAAATTCTCTTTGTCTTTGTTAATAAGTAACACAGTGGGTATTTCATAAACATATGATTTCCCACCATTTTTGTTCTTACTATTGTGATCTGTTTGTTAACGGTTTGAAATTGGGATCAGCATCAGACCCAAAAATCTGACATCTGTTGGGCTCAAGTTTAGTTAAGTTACAATTGTAATCTGACCTTTCCTCGCCACAATTTCCTCTGTCTACCTACAGCCATGATGAGATGAAGACACAGTGGGAGCACCCCAAGACAGGGAAGAAGAAACGCTGTGCTGGAGGTTTGGTTCTTTTTCTGGTTATGCTCTTCCCATGTCCATGCACTACACTACATTACCCAGAGATGGAGTTCTTAAGGAATACTTAAAAATACTTAAGGAATACCCACAAAATTACCCTTTGTCTATGAAATACTCATCTCGTGAAGCCTTGAATAGATGGAAAATATTGGCCCATTTGCCAATTATAGGCTAAAAAAGCTCATCATCCTTCAGCCAACCAAGGCCACTGGCCATGAAAACATCCCCACCAGATTCCTCAGAGACGCAGCCGTCTCCATTGCTTCCATGGTAGCCCACATTATAAATGTATCCATCAGTCAGTGTCACGTCCCACAAGAATTTAAACTGGCAAGAGTAATCCCTCTGTGTAAAGAAACAAACAAATTAGAACCGGTCAACTACCGCCCTGGCTCCATCCTTTGTTCCATCTCAAAGGTTATAGAGAGATTAATTCACGAACAGATCAGCTGTTACCTCACTGAATGAAAACTGCTGTTTGAATTCCAATCTGGCTTCAGAACATCCCACTCACCTGCCTGCTGTATTTGATTGACTACATCAAATCAAACGCGAAGTACACTCGGGCAAATACTGCGGCATGGTCATGCTGGACCTCCAAAAGACGTTTGCCACTGTAAATCATTCAATTCTAATGAATAAGCTGAAGGTGATTGGTTTTGATAACGCATCTGTAAACTGGATGAAATCCTATCTTGAGGGAAGAGAACAAGTGGTTGATGTCATTGGAACCCTGTCTTCGTCCCTTCCAGTGAACTGTGGGGTTCTCCAATGAAGCATACTAGGGACGTTACTGTTACCTATTACCTATACATTAACGACATGAAAGCAGCCTGTAACTGCAATTTGTTCTTGTTCGCTGATGACTCGGCACCCCTGGTCTCGGGTGAGGACAAAATGCAAGTTGAGGAAACCCTCAGTTCTGAACTCGGCAAAATCCGCACTTGGCTTTCCAATAACAAACTGTCATTACACCTTCGTAAAATAGAATCCATTATTTTTTGGTCCAAACAAACCCGTAGCAATGCAATTTTTTTCAAGGTCAGAGTTGACAGTATAGTAATCTCAAGCAAAGAAGAGGTTATCTATTTGGGCTGTATTCTTGACAACAAACTGATGGGTGATAAAATGGCATCAACAGTGATCAAGAAAGTCAATCATAGAACAAGGCTTTTGGCCAGGATTTCCTCTTTTGTCAACAAAAGTGCTCTGAAGACTCTAGCTGGAACCCTCATTCAATAAAAATAAAAAACTAAGCTTCAGACCTCCCAAAACAACTGATATGAATACTTCTCTGCCTTAAGCCCATGACCCCCCTAATTCCAACACACTTTGCTAGTTTGGGATGGCTCAGGGTAGAAGACAGGGTTAAGCAAATATCACTGGGATTGGTATTTAAGATAATCAAAGAGACATTGCCCTCAGTGCCCTCAATACCCTCATACATGTCAAACTATTTCTACAAAGTGAGTGACACCCACAACACTAGAGGGAGCCACCATGATCTGGTACCACCCAAATTTAGAACAAACATGGGAATATTCTCATTCTACTGCTCTGCCACCAACATGTGGAATGCCCTGACACCATCCATTAAAAGATGTGTAACACTGGTTTCTTTCAAAATTGGCCTGAAAAAACACCTATCAGGAGACCCAAAAGGAGAGGTCAATGTAATTTTCCCATCTCTTTTGTACATATAGTGTTTGTATTTGTTGATTTGTTATCTCAGATAAGGAATTTAGACTGTCCTGCAACCAATTGCTCATAGAAGTATCCCTATTTCTTGTTATTTGGTGACTGATCAGATTTTGAGAAACGTATTATTTTATATTATGAATTATGTTTATTTCTCTCAGCTTGTGTTTCAGTGTTTTAAGTGGCTGCTGATGCTGGTATTATGTTACATTTTCTTCAATATACTCTGACCTGGTTGAGCACGGCTTGCATACCGTGTCCATTTACATTCAGTGGATGCATTTTCACTCCTGATTCATACTGACAAAGGGTCATTGATGTTTACTTTAACACAGTTTGAAAATTATATGTCTTTCTATTCCCATAGATTTACCATATGGATGGGAGCAAGAAACTGATGACAAAGGACAGATCCTCTATGTTGAGTAAGTTTCGGCAATTGCTTTTTGTCGAGTGTTTTATTTTCAAGTTCTATCCATAATAAACTAAACAAAACCCCAAAATACAAAGACAAACAAAAAAGGAATAGGAACTAGTAGTTCCAATTCATTTTTTGCTAGCCTTCTTTTTTGCATCACTAGGACAAACATGACGTTACAAAGTAATAGCCTAAAGGCCAATTCCTAGTCTAGACGTAGCATACACTGACCAGACTTTGCTGATATGATGCAATGTCCAACTGGTCATGTCCGCACTAAGCTTAATTGTGACCACACCTACCTAGCGTTCACGTACTGGCATGGCATGGCATGAAACTGTTTCACATCGACATTCACTATCGCAGTGAAACGCTCTTTCTGCGCTTCCGTCTTTAGACTTGGCAAATGTGATGCGCATTGCAATTGATTTGAACTTGTTTCTCAAAAATAGGACAGAAAATGTATTGATATGTAATGTGAGAACACGATTGGTGTCCTGAAATGGAAAATAGCATTTGTCAACAAAATATGAAAAATATAGCTTTTACAAACATACAAAGTTGGAAATTGTTTCAGGCCATCTTGTGCTTGGATCATGAAAAAGCAAACAAATGCAGACTGTGTGTGTGTGTGTGTGTGTGTGTGTGTGTGTGTGTGTGTGTGTGTGTGTGTGTGTGTGTGTGTGTGTGTGTGTGTGTGTGTGTGTGTGTGTGTGTGTGTGTGTGTGTGTGTGTGTGTGTGATCCCAAGATCCACATGATTAGATTTCTTTTGCATAGATGCATAGATTTTCAATGCATGAATTCAAACGCTACTTTCATGCTCGTCTTTAGTCTCACTTTTACTTCAATGCAATTTCAATTCAATTGTATTATAGTGCAAAACACAAGGAGTTGTCTCAAGACACTTTACATAATTGAGCAGTGACCCAACATTTTCCCCCTGAGCAATCATTTGGTGACAGTAGAAAGGAAAAACTCCCCTTCTTCTCCAGCTCTTCTTAAATTTCACTTCATCAGACAGTCTTTCTTGGCATATGGTGCTTCTTTTTTTTGGCGTTGTGCATGTAGCTGCATGGGCTAAGATTGATCTACTTTTGTGGGGACAGACATACACACATATAGACAAAACCCTGTTCTAGATGGCTTAGCCATAAGCCATCTAAAGTCTGCTGTAAAAATGCAGAATATTGACAAAAGGCTTCAGCATTTGTGCACTCAAAATAGCCACAGTGATAAACAAAACACATTAGGTTTTTTCAGTGCACATCAAAACTAGATCTACTTCAGGCAAACTAATGTTTTTGTAAAGTATTTGAAGTCACCCCAAAGCCTGCTCTTAAAGCAGCCTCTGTCAAGCCAAGCTTAAATACAGTAAACCACAAAACCTGTATTATGTCTTTGAAGCCTCACTACCCTGAGTTTCCAAAACATCACCACAGAAACACGTTCAAACTGTTTTTATTTAGGGACAGTAACAAAAAGGTAGGAAAGTGGAAATAAGTAAAATGAAACTTCTTCCCGGACTGGGATATTCCGCATCCTGTATTCCATGTCAGCATTGCCTGGAACAAACATGCACAGGGTTACAATCACACGAGAGGCGGAGGGTTGGCTCGTCAATCTTCGCCATCGATTGTCTTTAAAGGCAAACGGGGAGGGAGTGTGAAGTCTTGACGCTTAACGTTTCTTCCACAGAGGAGACTGAGACTTAATCTCTCCCTTCTCTTAACTCATTCCCTGCCTAGAACGACTAAAACGACTTCTGTCCCATAAGCCCTGTCTGCCTAGAACGACTAAAACGACTTTTAATTAAAAAAAAAAAATTGACCCAAAGACCAAGGAGATATGATTTTTCGAAGATCTAGACTCCCATCCACTTCCTTGTTAACTTAAAACTTTGTATCTCGGCTCCTGAGTACTTTTTTTTTCAATGAAAAATCTCTGGCAAACGCGGCCAGAAATAATTCTGGCAGTTAATGAGTTAATCTGCCTGTTACCTACCACATAGTGTCATCTGAGATGTCCACATCATAGCATAAACATGGCAAAATCATCCCATTGCTTAATTATTAACTAAAAACAATTTGGATAGTAGTTTCATCGCACACTCATGTGAAAGTAGACTCAATACCACTCTCAGAGTCTGACGTGGGGGATAATCAAGATTTGATCTTTTTCAAGTTGCACAGTGACATGTAATGTATATAGCCATACCCATGTGTGTAAGCACCATAACCCATTCAATCCGGGAAGGCATCTGTGTAACCACTTTAACCATTATTTTATACTTTGGCTATTCAAAAATAGCAGATATACAAGCTCATTGCGAGTGCTGTGCTATGAGCTTGTAGATCTGCTATTTTTTTTTAATCTTGAAAATGTTTTTATTATTATATTATATATATTTTTTCAAGCAAAAATGTTTGGTAACACTTGATACTTATAAGTTATTATAATATGCCTTATAATGCGTTATGATTATGGCTATAAAGCATTATGAGTATTTATGAGCTCTTTTAAATCTGATTATACAGGGTTATGAGCAGATCATAATGCCTTATAAGTATGTTCATGATGCGTTATAACATGGAACAACATTCTTTGAGATGGGGGTCCGCGGCCAAATTCATATAATGTTGGGGGGAAAAAGTTTGAGAACCACTGATATAGTAACCGATTGGCTGATTTAGAAGACATTTTAGAAGGTCTTAATGGGTTAACACAGCTGTAGGCTATTCCCACTGATTAAGCTTGTGGTCTGTTGATTCCCTCAACCACCTTACCTAGCTGCAGTCGCTGTCCATGGTGCTGAAATGTCCCCTCAGCCAGCTTCTCTCCCCAGTGGCTCTCGGTGGAGAGTTGGGCCCACAGCGACACACTAATACCAGCAAACAACATTTTGATTCACTTTAACCTATTAAGACCTGAAGCCGATTCTATAAAATGTCTGTTTTTAGAATGTCTTCTAAAAACATTTTTTTGAAAAAAATTATGTTATTTTGTCAGTGGTTCTCAAACTTTTTCTTGTCAAGGACCCCAAAATGTATATGTATTTGGCCAAGGACCCCCATCTCAAAATATTTAGTTCCAGGGACCCCCAGAAGCAAAGATTGCACTCGGAAGCACTCGGTGCCGCGCTATGAGCTTGTAGATCTGCTATTTTTCAATAGCCAAAGTGTAAAATAATGCTTTTTAGCTAAAATCTAAAAATGACAGATGATTCTCCCGGTCTTAATGGGTTAAAAACACAATGTTTAAAAACAAATGATGCAGCATGTTTAAATGTTTAACATCTTTTTCATTACTTACTTGGCTCATGTAATTGTACTGCCATTCTACTGTTGTTCATGATGGCGATACGTGACTCAATGGGTTTCTCCTATGATATGTTTGGATTGTGACCAGTGGTGGAAAAAGTACTCAAATGATTTATTTAAGTAAAAGTATCAATACTGCAATGTAGAAGTACTCTGTTACAAGTAAAAGTCCGGAATTCAAAATTTACTTCACTAAAAGTACAAAAGTATTGGTATCAAAATGTACTTAAATTACCAAAAGTAAAGTACTAAAATGTTTGAAAATAGCAGATCTACAAGCTCACAACGCGTCGCGATGCGACGCGTTGTGGGGCTAAAGTGGTAAATAGGTAAATAGGGCTAAAGTGGTAAATGTACGGTTTTATAATGTAATAATGTATATCTGCAAAGTAACTAGTAACTAAAAAAGTTTTCAATTAATTGTAGTGGAGTAAAAGTACAATATTTGCCTCTGAGATGTAGTGGAGTAAAAGTACTGAAAATTGGAAATACTCCAGTAAAGTAAAAATACCTAAAAATTGTACTTAAGTACAGTACTTGAGTAAATGTACTTAGTTACTTTACACCACTGGTTGTGACCCACAATTTGTGCACCACTGCTGTAGAGGAATCGATTCACTGTGCTCTGGACAAGCAGAAGTCAGGATTCTGCTCTGCTGTTATTAATAATTACATCACAATTTGTGTTGAAGTTTGTTGATGTCCCTGTTTGTTTAAATGTTTTTCCTCTTCTGTTATTCTCAGTCACATCAACAAGAGGAACACCTATTTTGACCCGCGTCAGGCATTCACAGTGGAGGATGTTCTGGTGAAGCCTAAACGTTATGATGGAAACACTTCGGCCTTAGAGATCCTTCAAGGTCGTGACCTCTCTGACAAGGTGGTCCTCATTACTGGGGCAAACTCTGGGATTGGTGAGTTTTCTAGCGTCCCACTGTCTCATTTTAGTCATTGTTTTTATATAGCAAATATTGTAGGTGCAGTAAAATGTGTTTTCAAAGTGGAGCCACTAGGTGGTGATGTGGTATTACGCTGCACTTTGGGTGCACCTGACAAGTGCCTTGTTATTGTCCCCTGCAAGCAGAGTCCCCATATTATCCCTTTAAAACCAGGCATTCATCAACATTAGCCTCTAAAATGATACACTTAAGCTCAACAAATCACTCACTAATACCGAACATGATTGTATTGAAGTTCATTAGCTGGGCTGAATTGGATGTCATTGTTAACTGTAATGAATGGTGTCCATTTCGCCCCAGCAAATGCATGGCTCAGTATATAATGGTCTGGAAACAAATGTATTTCCTCTTTTATTTAGTATGAATTAGCACGAGCAGAGGCCATTTATTCAGACTAGCCGCTTTGTTCGGGATAGAATAACGACAGCTTTGAGGGGAATCAAACAAACATAAAATCACTAATTGTCTTTATATTCAAATCTTTTGTCCCAAGCACTGTGAGGACGGTGTAACTGCTTTGTGGATGGTATATCTCACAATACGACCACATTAACAATCACCTGGGGACCCTGTTTGAAGATTGAGGGCGTTGTGTGAACTTCTTGAATACCTCACTGACCTGGATGACTCTATAATATGGGACCTTTTATTTTTTGTAACAGTGGGATGTTAACAAATTAGATGGAAAGAGTTTGTTCTCTAAATTTTTTTATTTTTCCTGAAACAAAGACAGAGGATTTGCTCATCAGTCAGATTTCATTTGATGAAGCACACCAATGATTAATGAATGTTGCACACACAGAGGATGATTAATGAACGCTCCCCGTGTTTACTTTTGTTAGAAAGTGGTAGCCTGTAAACAATGTTGTCCCTGTTTTTGACAACCCTTTTGTTGTTACAAAATTCTGCCAACGTAACTAAATAATTACAATTAGTGTATGTACAAAATGTTCAATGTGGCATTTTACAAAAATATTCATGTTGTAGTAGAATCAAACCACGTTGCAATGAACTGGCTGTAAATTCATAAGCATTTTAAAACACTGCATCCAGTCATTCAGATACAGGAAAGCATTTTAAGTGAATCTTTTAAACTGCTAGTCTTTTGTTTAAAAAAGGATGAACAACAGTTTTATAGAGGGCATAGGGAAAAGCAGTATTTGGATTTGACCACAAGAGGGCAGAGGAGTTCTATGAGGATCATTACAAGAAGGCTTTATAATCTCAAAATAATCTTTTATTTTTATTTAATTTTACTTTAAAATATCCATAATGAATTGATAAATTCAATCAATTCAACTTTTGTTCTATGGTATATTTTGAAATTATATATCCTCAAATAATCAGCATAATTATGGAATGTCGGATTTTTAACACAGAAATGTGTATTATATGTTTGTGCCAATTAAATATTTAACATGATAAAAATTCATGTCTATTTCTCCAATGGCAGTAGAAGTTAAATATGCAGTTGCCATAATTAACAGTATGCCAATAGTAAATGTCATTACTAGCGCGCTCCTTTGGCTTTGCAGTGGCCTACCGGTGAAATGTGCTTATGCCAATTGGTTTGACACACTTAGAATTTTAATGGCATCAACAGTGCATCAGTTCCAGTGTCAAGGCTATTTTCTTAGCCTTGTAAATAAATGTTTCTTCCACTGGAAATTTGTGATTTAAAAAAAATATGTTATTAGTAATAGAGATCCAGGACCATTATTTAACAAGCACATTTCCATTTCAGGCTCTTAATTTAGCTCTTAATGCACATGAATGTGAAATGCATATGAGTTTATTTATGCATGAAATGTAATAGTGTATGGTTTTGTGACCAAGCTTGATGCTCCATTGGAATAGCGCTGGAAGGCGAGACAGGACTGTGGCTTGTCTCGCCTATGTGATCACTGTGCCGTGTTCGACACATTAGTCTTCCTCTCCATGCTCTCCTTTTGTAGATTAAATACCAGTACCGACCTGAAGAGTGTTTTTAATTGTTATAATGTGAACGAACGATCACCGTTTGTGTTCACTCTTTCTCTCCACTCCACTTTCTTCTCTCTCTCTTTCTCTCTCTTTCATTTTTTTCCTGTGTCTCTCTCTCTCCCTCTCTCTGTCTGTGTGTCTCTCTCTCTCTCTCTCCTTCTCTCTCTGTCTCTGTCTCTGTCTCTGTCTCTGTCTCTGTCTCTGTCTCTCTCTCTCTCTCTCTCTCTCTCTCTCTCTCTCTCTCTCTCTCTCTGTGTATCTCTCTCTCTCTCTCTCTCTCTCTCTCTCTCTCTCTCTCTCTCTCTCTCTCTCTCTCTCTCTCTCTCTCTCTCTCTCTCTCTCTCTCTCTCTCTCTCTCTCTCTCTCGGTCTAAAGGTTTTCTTAGTCCTATAGAATGGTGGTTGTACACCTGTACCTCTGCATTGATCCCTGAGTAGCTTTGACCCTGGCTCAGGCCTACCATCCATCCCCATTACCCACTCCTGCCCTGGTCCTAATTCCCCTCCATTGAACTAACTCTCAGGTTATTTACTGGCCAAGGGTCCATGGCACAGATGTCCTTAAAGGGGCCATTTTCATGATATGTCAGACCCCACTCAGCTGGTCTGCTGTGCACTTTTCCTTTTTTTTTTTTTTTTACATGCTATGAGCAAACGGCTACATTTAGAATCTCAGGATATTTTATTATTAGCCTTTTTTTTCTTCTTTTTTTTTTTGCATGATTATCTTTTTTTCCACATTAGTCGGTGGAATCAAAAATGTTGCATTCAGCAAAACTTCTCTAAAAATAATATATATATTTTTGTTGAAGCAAAGCTATATTTATATTGTGCTTTGTTAGCATACACAGCTATATTTGCGCTGTGACTGCTCTGGTGGGACCCGCCTGCTGCTACATGTATACGTTGAGCTGTCAGGGGACTCGCCACGGTCTCCGCGGTTCTCAGGTGCCATTTTGTCAGCGTAACGTGTGCTGAGTAGTGGTCAGGGCTAACATGCTGACCCTCTGTCTCTCTAGCAGGGCGACACGCATGTTAGCACATCTATATATATATACACTGTAAAAAAAACTAAACTAAAAAAACTGTTTACTCTGAGAGTGTACAGCGGGTCCATTTGGTTTCATTTGTACACTCTCTGAGTTACAAAAGGATAAGTTAAAACTGAGGAGTGTGTGTGTGTGTGTGTGTGTGTGTGTGTGTGTGTGTGTGTGTGTGTGTGTGTGTGTGTGTGTGTGTGTGTGTGTGTGTGTGTGTGTGTGTGTGTGTGTGTGTGTGTGTGTGCGTGCGTGTGGAATATATATGGTACGCATATTTATACATACGTATATTTGACCTTGTGTGCTTTGGTGTGCATGTTTTTTCTGCTTGTGCATTTGTGTGTGGTAGAGAGGTAAGCACAGCTGCAGGAGGACACACACCTTATATCCCTCATGCTATTCAAGTAATCCATCAATATTTCTGATGCGCGCAAGCGGAAAAAATAATGTTGAGACATGGTCTTTCTAACATCGGCTTGCTTTTAAAAAAACGATGTGTCTGAGATGTGTCGTCATCGAAAACATCGACTGGTGACAACGGCTGAATAGGCTCAGCCAACTTTAAGTATAAATCTTTTTTCACAGCATATATGCTGTTTTGCACCTATGTTTTTATATGAAATCAGTTTCATGTCCTATTCGTATGTTCAGAATTTCAGTTTTTTTTCTATCTTCATCCACAACCATGCATTCAACAGAGACCCGCAGTGTTGAACCCCTCCACCTCTTCCTTGGTATAAATGCACACTCTGAATTCCACACCGCTTTTGTTTTGGGTGGAGGGCCGGTGTCGGAATAAGAAGCGGAGAAGAGTTAGGCAGGCCAGGCAGGGAATAGCGAGGAGGATTAGGGGGACAGAGCGCTTCGTAATGTCCCGGTGCCATCGGTATCTCTAAGACACTCCTGTCCCCGCAGTGGTTTAGGACTTTGAATGTTATTCGTATTCATGAAAAGACTAACGTTGTCCCATGTTTGCCTTGATCCTGGTGTTGTTTCGGGTGGATTAGGTGTCAGGCCCGTGCTCTCCTCTCTCTGGATGGAGAGATCTGTAAGCAGATGCAGCGAGTCGCGGAGCCGGGGGGGAGCCTCTGTGTGCAGATTAAACCCATAGCCTGGCTTTGTGGCTGATCATTAGATTGAGGGAGATTTGTTAAGCATAACTGCCATTAAATTGGCTGCAAAGCCCTGGTATTTACTGCACCGCTGTTTATGAATAAGGACCCCCTTAAAGACCCCGCGCGGCGATGCGTTAAACCCGAGCCTCGGTAAGGAGGGAGATGCATTATTCATAGTGGGAGGAATTAGATGGATAAAAAGATGTTCCTGGTGAGGGTGGCATGCAGCGTCAGTGTCTCAGTGTGTGTGTGTGTGTGTGTGTGTGTATGTGTGTGTGTGGTTTTGAGCGTCTGCGAGTGTCAGCGGGTTAGCTGACATCCAGAGTGTGTCCATGTTTATATTTGCAGCATTCATGTGTCTGCTGTGTGTGTGTGTGTGTGTGTGTGTGTGTGTGTGTGTGTGTGTGTGTGTGTGTGTGTGTGTGTGTGTGTGTGTGTGTGTGTGTGTGTGTGTGTGTGTGTGTGTGTGTGTGTGTGTGTGTGTGTGTGTGTGTGTGTGTGTGTGTGTGTGTGTGTGTGCCCTCGATGGTTATGTTATTGTAACTGGGCGACCGAGGAAATCGAAGGAGAGCGTTTTCTTTTTTTTCTTCCAAACAGGCATTTCATGTCCTCTCTGATGAATGTGTTTATTGGCTACATAATGAGAACCAGTTATGGTTGGTTAGTCAAATTATTCAACTTTATTAACCTTGGATGAAATTCGCTATGCAGACCCCAAACCGGTGTAACATGCAAGAGCGTTAACGCTGGAGGCCAGAAGGGCTCAATAATGATTACAGCTCTAATATAATAGAAGTGAAGTGGTTTAAGAGAGGATGGGATACATATATGTGCTCAAAGGCTGTGAGTGAAATAAAATGAAAAGGGGTAGCGGGTTATTGTGTGTAGTCAAGTAGTTTATAGACCTATCGAGTTTACAGTCTGCAGATGATGAGGGGACAAAAGTTACATGAAGGAGGGGGTTTGATGGCAGTGATGAAAATAGCCCTCACACTCTGGAGATGTACGCGTGTGTGTGTGTGTGTGTGTGTGTGTGTGTGTGTGTGTGTGTGTGTGTGCGTGTGCGCGCGCGTGTGTAATATATATGGTACGCATATTTATACATACGTATATTTGACCTTGTGTGCTTTGGTGTGCATGTTTTTTCTGCTTGTGCATTTGTATGTGTGTGTGTGTGTGTGTGTGGTAGAGAGGTAAGCACAGCTGCAGGAGGAACCGGGGTGACCACTGTGGTGTGGGGGCGAGATGAGAGATTGCAGAGGGAGTTGGACATGGACACAGAGGGTCAGAGCGGTGTGTGTGTGTGTGTGTGTGTGTGTGTGTGTGTGTGTGTGTGTGTGTGTGTGCGTGTGTGTGCGTGTGTGTGCGTGTGTGTGTGTTAACAGCGGTGGAAGGTGTGAAAGGGGGGACTGAGGTGGGGGGGTATAAAGCCACTCCTCTCGTCCGGAACAGCTCTACCTCTCGCTGTAATTACTAACCATACATTCCACTTTTGGGGTGACAACGCCCTCCTCTAAAACTAATGGAAAGGAATTAGAAGGGCTCCTACAAGCTGGGGTGCTCTTTTGGGGCTGGAAATTCACAGCAGCAGCAGCAGGAACAGGTGTACTCATCATTGAGAAACTCAGGAGTTAGTGTTGTTGGGGTCTAGGGGGATTGAGACTGGATCCTATAGCGGGGGTAGCACTGCAGGGCAGAACAGAGGTATCACTAGACCCAATTTAGGAGAGATTTAGTTCATCTGACCATGGAAATGGTGGGATACTGCCCCCATCCACCTTAACAACTATTACTTTTGACACAAGGAGAAAAAAAAGAGTTGCCCTTCACCAGAAAAAGAAAACAACCCATAGGAGTGATTAATGTATTTGGAGATTTTGGTGTAAAGAACAGCAGCTGATGAAAAGGAAGCCAGAAGATCATTTTCTCCCCGTTTCCACATGGTCATTCATATCTTTTCATAGCTCCCAGGGATATCACGGATACCATATTTTTAGCATGTGCAGTAACAATCGTAATGATTTGAGAATAGTATAACTTGACCATGTAAACTCATGTTACATACATGTACAAGCCAATGGTGCCTTGAGGTGGATATATGATATTTAGCCAGATATGTAGGCTTTGTCTGTTTATGGTGTGGGATGCTTGTGTGTTTTCAAAGAGAGCAACATTTAGGGAGAAGGGAACAGGGGAACCAAAACATGTTTACCCATAGGTCTTGTAATGATCCGAATTGACTTTCACTTTGCCCACATGTACTGGGGTTATTTTAGCTAAATGCCTCTTTGGATGCAGATCAAGTTAAAGAGAAAGAGTCGGCTGCTCCGTTTGCCAAATAAACACGTTCACTGACGAGGCTGGTAATGATCTCATTACGTCGAGCCAATACACCTGTGTACGATGGGGATCCAGGGAGGGTCGGTGGGGCGGGGAGGACAAACAAAGCGTGAAATCACTAAATCACACTCATTATTGGGGATATCAGGAGGGCCAGGATCCTAATGTACCATGAAGAGCATTCACTGCTTAATGGAGATTTTTTTCCCACCCATTTTTACACAATACAGTAGAATACATTTTGAACAGTTGTGGAACCTTTTTACTGTATATAAATATATATATACTGTATTTTCTTTATTTTTTTTCTCACAAAACACGTGTGATTTGATGGTTCAGTGAGGCTGGACTGTGCGTTCGCTTCTGCCAGGTTTCTAGTCTGGGCTGACACTTGACAGTGTAGAGAACTCTCCCTTTCTTTTTTTCCTATCTGTGCACTGACTTCCCCTTTAATCCCCATTGTCTGACAGAGACAAAGAGCGTTGAGGACTGTTCCAGTCCCAACATTACAGCTACGGCCTACTGTGTGTTGTAAAACAGCTTATGGCGTCTGTCGATCCACCGGTGCAACAGAAACCCTGCAGTGACCTCTCGTCATGTTCTAGCGTCAGCACGCGACTGTGAAACAGGCTCCCTTTGTTGTACACCTGACCAGGAACTCATTTCAGCATGGCCCCTCTTTACCGGCAATACAGGCAGGAGGGCGGGGAGCCTCTGTACAGCAACGCCACTCTCGTTATTTCACAATTAATGTCAAGCCCTTGTTATTTGTCATTGGAAAAACATGGCTTCGTCGCTGCTGTTGTTGTCGCTGCCATATTCTAATTTGTTCTCTATTATGGAAAACACTGGTGTCGATTAATTTCACTTTCATGGTTTGTACACACAACAAGTGAGCGTGAGAGTGCGATGTGATGTTTACTAGGCAGCCAGTATTCTTGTTCAATTTACAGAGGATGAAATAATCACTGTTTAACTCATGGCATTTTTTGGAATCCTGTTTTTCTCCCTTTTTATAACTTTTGTAAATGTAAAGGTCTTTTGCTGTTTTGATGTGCACTCCATCATTCAATTTTAGAATGTGCTGTATCCTAGGGCTTTTATTCTTTTTTTATTTCTACGGAATCATAGTGAAAATAATACATTTTTGGAGAGCAGGACATTTTTATGGTTTGTGTTTGCGTTGAGTTTGAATTTGTGTCTTGAAGGTAGCTACTGTACCTGCAATTCTAAATTGTCTGTTTACGTGTGTGTGTGTGTGTGTGTGTGTGTGTGTGTACACACTCAGCAGCTGAAACCGCTGATTTCTCAATCGTGTTGTTTTTATTTTCATTTCCATTTCTCGTGAGCGAAACGATCTCTGCACACAGCTGCAGTCCCCTCCATTACACCTAATAAGGTGTCATATAATTTAATTCCATGCTTCACTTGTCAGAAAGGGCTTCCGATCCTGCTCCAATTTTTGAGTTTTAATAGATATTACTCCTTAACACTCCCCTCACAATTAGGCCTCCCAGTTTCGCTCTTAATGAAAATCAGATTAAGACGTATAATCTAATTACAGTTCATATTAATCCGCCGTCTGATACACCCTGCCTGCTGTGCCGCCGTCTCAGACCCTCGTCGCCACAATCACTTAGCCGTATGCGTTGGTTTGTCAATCAGGGCACGCCTGCTCTGTGCGTTTGTGTATTGGCTTGGATGTGTTTGTACATATTTATGTTTTTGGGGTCTGTTCCTTCAATGCAAGAGTTTATAAATGCTATTGAAACATTTTGACTGTGCCCTGTGCCATTGTAGACTTACTGTTTTGCAAAACTTTTGAAGGATATTGAATGTCAGGAAATAAAAAATATAAAGTGTGAGAAAAAAAAAAGAATCCCATAAATTAATTCAACCTACGGGTTGAAATGACCCATTTAGAGTTGCAATTTAGAAATGAACTTCTCCCTCCATCTTCATTTTTTGTCAGTTTTATCGTGACTACATGATTTGGATGGAGCCATGAAGTAGTCTTGGACTGATAAATCCTGCTTCTATCAGAGGACCTCATTTGATGGGAGAAATGTCCTTATCGGAGGCCCTTTGATGTGCCTGTAATATCACACCAAGGTTCAGTCTGAACGCTGTGGCTGCTAAGTTGTTCAACACTTGACTCTCCGTCTCCACAATGGCTGCTGTTTGCATAATTGATGCCGTCATTGTATAATTACGATCATAATTAGTAACCAAGCTCACTTCCCCCCTCTCAACCCATGCACTCTGTACACTGAGCGACACCTCCTGCACGCCTGTGGTCGGACGCCCAAACTTTATCTCGGAGGAAGAAGGGGAACTTCTCCCAACCACATTAATTCAATCAGCACCATCACTTCAGAGAGAAATGATTAACTTTCTCCACCAGACCACTGGCTTCCTCAATGAAAGAAATTGCATGGAAAATTGATAGGGATTGTAATCCCCCCCACCCCCCGATCCGACTGCCCTGAGAATCGCCAGAGTTATCTTCAAAAATAGCTTAATCTTGAAAGCGTTGCGCTCTTGCCATCTCTTTCCTCACCATGTCTTTGTCGGTCTATGTCTCCCCCCCTCCCGCTCCCCCTCCCCCCCTGTCTCTCTCTCTCTCTCTCTCTTTCTCTATCTGTCTCTCTTTCCACACTGCAGGCTTTGAGACGGCCAAGTCCTTCGCCCTCCACGGCGCTCACGTGATCCTGGCATGTCGGAATCTGTCCCGGGCTGCCAAGGCGGTCAGCCTCATACAGCAGGAGTGGGTGAGTGGCAGTGGAACCTTATCAATGAAGTTCAACCAGCCTGGCTGACTCGCACAACCATTATGTTTTGTTCCAATCTCCTTTGTGTTTGTATTGCTCGCTGTGAAGTGCTCTGGAAACGCTTTTAAGAACAGTGCTTTGAGTAAATAAAGTTATTATATTATGATTCCTGTTAGTATATACTGAATACATGAACACAGACTTGCGCATGATCCATATGCATATAGGCCCCAGCCAAGATGGTGTGTTCTGAAACTGCAAGTCTGCTCTCCTCTCAGTGACAGAGGAAAAAGTATGGAGGTCTAGTATTGGGGGGGGGGGGGGGGGGTGCTATGGATTGACGAGGGAGGGGAGGGACTTAGTATAGGGAGGGAGAGGGCATCTGATAATTACCTGAGATTATTGCTCTAATATCGCAGTGCTTGTGACGCGTCCCCAGATTTACGAGTGTGGGAAAATAAACAAGTGAAATGTGGGTGCTGAAGCAGAAAGAATAAGCCATTAGCACTGGGTTGATTACAGAGAGGGGGACTTGAAGACGGAGGAGAGCTGAGTGCTCAGTGCAGATATGGAGAGAGGGAGGGAGGGGGAGAGAGAGAGACAAATGCCTTTGAGTAAGAGTAGGGCTGCGGTGTTTAAACTCCCCCAAGTCTCTAATTGAACTAAGCCCCGAGGCTGTCAGGGCTGCTCCGCAGTGTGAAATCCAGTGTACAGATCTATTAATGCGGCCTCTTTGTCTAAATGAGCGAGGGGAAAAGCTCTGATCTAAATGCCGGATTTCATAGTCCAATTGATTTTCAGCCTTCACGCGTGTTCCGCCCGTGGAATTAACCGAGATGTTGTCGGGAAAACTGTTCATGTTTAGAACTGCTTAAAAAAATGAACTAATTCAGTGAGCCCAAGTGAGTGAATGACACTGTTTCCTGTAGTACAATGGCATGTGCATAATGATTTTCCGTCGCAACATCGAGCCAATAAAAGTCCAAAGCGAGCGTCCTCCACAAAGTAAGACTTCCCCAAGCCCGCACCATATTTCCTTCATAAGGAATCCCCCTACACTACAGGTTAATGAATAAAAGTCACGATATCAGAATAAATCTTTAGAGCAAATTCTCCCCTCCGGCGACATTATTAATAGATTCGGGAGAAGAATAGCGGGGAGGATTAATCTTAAAGTTGATGGATGGACTCTCCTCTCCTTCCCATGCTCCCACACTAAGGTCATTTTGATAAGAGGCTATATTTTGGGGGTCCGCCGTACAAAAGGTCATCATATCTACTTCCAGGTCACTCCCAGAGTTCCGCCCCGGCTGCCAAGGAGCTGAGCTGCCGTCCCGATACCACGGGACCCCCCTGACCTCTAACTACCTGCCTGCCGTTACTCACAATAGCCTCTTTCTTTTTTTCCCCCTCTCTCTCTTTCTCTGTCTCTCTTTGGTGCGTTCTTTCCCTGTGTGTAAGTGCACGTGGGGTGGCTCTAACATTCGTAGCAGGGGTGAGGAGAGATGGGGTTCTTCTGACAGTGGGTATAATACCGAGGTCACACACATTGCGGATAACGGGCAGGTCACAACGGCCACTGGCTGTTAAGGAAGAGCAGGGTCAGAGGGCACATCCTTCCCGGCCAATCATGCTCTGCTCTGCCAGGACCAGCTACTGTATCAACAGAACAATATACTGCACAGCAGTGGTTTTCAAACGTTTTTGTGCCCAAGGCACACCAATTGGCTAGTCAAAACCTAAAGGCACACCTGTATTCATAGCAAAAAACTGATCTACAAGCTCAAAGGTTACACAATGTCACATGGTGTGAGCTTGTAGATCTGCTATTTTTGAGATTTTTTTTTAATAATAATAATTTGTGCAGATAATGAAATGCCCAAAATAGGGACACTTTTTTAGGTTATAACATTTGCGCAAAAAATACTGATTGTAAATTAATATTAATATTATTAATTAATTCAATATATATATTATAGGCTCTGATGCCTGACAGCCTGTCCCAGGTTCGATTCCCGAGCCCAGTGGTGGAATTGCTGCATGTCACTCCCTGAATCTCTCCCCGTTACTTTCATGTCTCTCTACTACGGTCCTATCGAATAGAGGCAAAAATAAAATAATGATATTAATGTGATGTCGCGAAATCCCAAGCTACACCTGGACTTGTCTCATGGCACACCAGTGTGCATACCGTTTGGGAAACCCTGCTGTACAGTACAGGTTCCCGGAAGAGGGAGAGAGCAGTCATGTTCTCAGCTGATATGAATATCATAAAGTTGGGGTGAAGTAATCATGGATTAATTTCTTATTTTTTCTGGCTGTGTTTACGCTACACATGGATTTCATTATGGGGCCTCTGCTACGTCTTCATCGCAGGACTCCTTCCAATAATAGCGTGCCGTTTTCTCTCCTGCTGCTCGCCAGCTACGTGGTCGTGCAGCCCAATCGCCAGCAGGCTCATTAGCGGAGTTTAGAGTAGTGGAGAGGGGCTAACCATTTACCTTATGATTGTGTTTTACAATAAGCCCTGATGCCGGGCCGTCTTTATAGGGTTCAAGGGGGGCTGCGTTTACAGGCTGTGATGAAGCCACAGTAAAACTGAGAGGGGATTAACCAGCAGATGGATGCCGGGGAAAAAGATGGAGGGAGAGAGATGACGGACGGATGGCAAAGACAGATGAGCGAAGGAAAATAGAGTGGACTGGGGTGAGACAGCGGAAAATAAGGAGGAGTCTGATTTGGATGGCATCGTATTATCTACCATAAGCGTTTCCGACACTTTTTTGTTTATTGCCTCCGTATAATGTTTTAATCTTTCTCTTGTACACAATAAAATCCTCAGTGTTAAATTATCCATGTGTACGTAACTGAGAGTGAAGTGCACAAATGGAAAACTGACACATTTGTACGCTCTCAAGAGTTCATTGCTGTTCTCTATGCTTTGTTCTCTGCACCAGACCTAGATCTATCTCCTATTCCTCTCACAGTACCCAGGCAGCTTAAGCTGCTGGTTAAAAACCAAAGCGTTGCCTGCGTGCCAGTGATTTATTTTTCCTGATTGCTTCTAAAATTCTGCTTATCTTTGACTCTGACGTCTCCCTCTGAGAGCTGTAATGGACTCCCCGGAGATGCAGCCCAGTGCTTGGTGGGCCGACCAAGGCCCTTGGCCCCCCTAGTAGAACAATACACGCGTCATACACATACACACACACATAAACATTACACACACACGCTCGCGCACACGCACACACGTCTGGATCTTGTATTATTATTAGTATTATTATTTTTACCCAAAATGCCTATTTCCCCCGCCGCCCCCTCTCTACAACACATGCTAATAAGATCCTTTGTAAGGGCCTTAATTAGTGAGCTAGCCGCTGATTGCTGTGTTTGTGATTGCTGCTTGTGTGCGCGTGTGCATGTTTGTGTGCGAATGTGGCGGGGGTGGTATTAATATGGTTGTGTGTATGTGTCAGGGAGGAGGGGGGGTACGGGGTGTATTAATATGAGCCACTGTGGAGAGCTCTGTCAGGGTCTGCTCTGGAACCAATTAGGCTAAAGCTCACTGTCCACTGAGGCTGCTGGGAGGAGAAAACAGCCTGCTGCTTGCAATGTCAAACAACAGCACATTAACACAGGCCAGAGAGACAGGGGCGAGACGGGCAGACTGAGACAGGATAAGGAGTGGTCAGTCATTTCGGCAGACAGACAGGTACTTAGCTTGACACACTAAAATACTGAGTGGTAACCAGATTCATGGTAACACTTTTATCGAATAAAGAAGGTTTCCTCTCATAACAGACACAGCAGTGAAGTGTGGTTTTCAAAGTAATGGGCATAGGTTTGTTAGAGCTTGTTTTCTCTGCCGTGCCAGTTGAATATAGATTTCCCCATGACTTATCGGTAGGCAGAGATCTCTGATCGTCTGGCTACAGGAGACTACTTAACACATTGGCTGCCAAAAACGCAGATCTGCGTTCTATTTTTAATAAATACGTGGGCTGCCAAGAACGCAGATCTGCGTTCTATTTAAAAAAAAAAAAAAAAAATTAATTAAATTTGACCCAAAGACCAAGGAGATATGATTGTTCGACGATTTAGACTCCTATCCACTTCCTTGTTAACTTAAAACTTAAAAATTATGTATCTCGGCTCCTGAGTACTTTTTTTTTTCAATGAAAAATCTCTAGCAGGCTACAGCTAAAAATCTGAAATAATTCTGGCAGTCAATGTGTTAAGCACTACTTTAAAAAAAAGTTTGGAAATGTTCGCCTATAATGACATGCCCAAAATAGGGATATATTGTACAAAATAGAATGTGAACAAGCAGTATTGCCATCATCTGGGCTGAAGCCAATTAAATAAATTTACCACCCATACAATATTAAGCAACACCACCTGAAAATAATTGATACAGTCCTTCAAGAAGATGTTATTTTTGGGCAAGTTAATGCTCTCTCTACGGGTCCCCCATAAGAGAACACTTTTACAATTACAATATAGCAGCAGTGATTCTCAACATTTTGATTTCAAGGACCTCCAGTTTGATATGCATTAGGCCACAGGCCCCCATTTGATAGCATTTTTGTCTCTGGGACCCCAATCTGCTCTGTAGTATCATTTAACTCTGATGATACCCTAACGGGTCCATTTGGTTCCATTTATATAGGCTCTCGGAGCTACAGACACATAAGGGACCATTTGGTTCCTATTACTATCAATCTTTTGAGCTGGGGACCCCCTGGAACCCCCCCAAGGACCCCTGGGAGTCCCCGGACCCCACTTTGAGAACCACAGTTTTAGCCCATCCATTGACTTTAGATGTCACCAGACATATCAGTAGACAGAGATGTCTGATTGTCTGGCTATACGTGAGACAAAAAAAAGGCATGGGTTCCCGAGGCTAGGGGTTAAGTGGTTAGCATCCAATGGAAACATGGTTAGTGTGTGCATATCCATCCATGTGCATACCATTTGTTTGTGTGTTGTTAAGGCATGCACGCTTGCGTGTCTCTTTGCCCAGTACTGTACATAACCTCCTGTGTCATTCTGACAGGCTCTGTGGCCCGCTGGCCACCATGCCATGCCTCGCTCCTCCCTGCTGAGGCCAACAGGAAGTGACACATATGAAATGCTGACCTGTTCGGTTGCAGAGCCCCCCCCCCCACTCCAGGGGCCTCAGGATGCTGCTCTTTTTAGTCATTCTTCCTTTCTGTTAAACTCCTTCCGTAACCCTGACTCTTTACTCTTTAGTCTCCCAGTCTCTCGTTCACAAAGGGCCTCAACAGGCCGTCACCTCCTCTGTTTGCCTGTTCTCTCTACCTCTCTTTCTTTTTTTCTCCTTTTCCCCACAATGAGTAATAAGGAAATGGAGGTCCATTTCATATCCTAGGTCACTGAGCAGGACTCTAACTCTCTCCTCTGCTACCGGAGAGGATAGCATAGATCACAGTTTCACTTTTTGTTTTAGGGGAGTTTCAAGGGTTTGGAATTATTCTTATTCTTTTTATTGTTATGTTTTCCTCACCTTATATATTCTGATAATCATTACTATCAATTGTTTGTTCAGTAACAGAGTTCTCCCTGTCTCTTCAGCTCTTTAGCAACATAAAATGCATCCAGTCAGGAGAGAGAACCCATGCAGGTTACAGGATAAGCAAGTGAAATTGGTGATGACACAAATGATTGAGCAGAGAAATTTGGAATTGGAACACTATAAAAATTAAAGCTGATACATAGGTTCTCTCACCAATTGGCAACCCACCTGACAATGTATTTCTGTTTATTAAAATGCTGGCCTGAAGAAACAGGGAGACCGCTGTTACTGAACACTCTATTTTACACTCTCAATGATTACTATCAGAGTATAGAGCTTTAACTTTTTCACAAAAATCACTTTCACTATCTTTACATTTACCATCTTGGAGTAAAGACAAGACACATCAACTGCAAATGAACAGCAAGGATTTCACACATATACTATTTATTTCGATCACTTTTAAAACAAACAAAACAAACAAAAAAAAGAAAGCACGCTCATAAGCGATGATGCGGTATGACTCTCAACGCGGGCTGTTTTCTTTCCTTATAAAAACCAAGTAGGCAGTTTTTATGCATGTGCTGACACACCACTGCGTCGTCTCCAGGTGGATCGGGTAAATCCGCTGCAGATTGTTGTTGGCGTCGTCGAGGCTTGCACTTAAGCAGTCCTAGAGCCCCCTTTTCAGACTGTTCCCAGACTGCACAGAATATACCCCCCATTGCCCCCCGTTGCCCCACCCCCACAACCACCCCAGTCTCAGGTAGCATTATGATCAGAATCATTCTGGAGGAGTGAGGGTTGCTTTTGTTTTGTCTCCCTCATTCCCAGGATGAGGCGCTGTGCAAATTGGTCTGTTTCCTCACATATTAGCAGCATGCCTGCCGCCCTCCTGAGAGACGGTCTCATCCCTGTACTTTAGAATTATTTACCTGTTCCCTCCTTGGTTTTCTGGCTGTAAACTTGGGAATACAATGTACGTCCATCCGTTTGATGCCAAAGAGAGGGACGGATGGAATGAGGGTGCAATTGTGATATGTAAATTTGATGAGACCGCCCCCTACCTTGTTTTTTCTTCTTCCATTCTATCTTCCACTGATTCCTCCAAAGAGCGACCACACAGAGCTAGAGAACAACAGGATTTACCCTAATATACCACAGAGGATTTCTTTATATTACACAAGTGGAGGTTGTAATGCCGCTCATGGGAACATTAAAAGGTGCTTTGGTATATTCTAGCGGTACATTGTAAGTAGTATAGGAGTGTAAAAGTTGAATAACTGGAGCTTTCACTGTAGTAAGCATTTTGGGGCGTGTGTGTGTGTGTGTGACTGCACAGCACACGTGTGTGATACGCTGCACGAGTGCATGTATGTGTGTGCACGTGTGTATACAGTGTGCACACACACACACACACACACACACACACACACACACACACACACACACACACACACACACACACACACACACACACACACACACACACACACACGCCACCCATGCCACGCCATGTATTTAAATGCTTGATTATGCACTTTGCATAGCTTTGGGACACGCATCACTCTTCTTTTTCGACTGCTAATAAAGTGACCAGGGAGATGGGGGAGCCCTAAATGAATCCTAAAGTGCCTGGCTTGCATTCCTCGTGTCCCACCTTCTCCCTCTCTCACCTCTCTGCCTAGTTATTCTAGCCCGTAGTGAAACACTGAAACGCTCCCTCCATCCGTCCGTCCCCACGTCTGTCTGCTCCAGCCAGGTGCTCCGTCTGCTGTGGAGGAGGAAGAGGAGCAGGTTCTCTGTGTGAAGAAGAAGGGCCGTGGAGGAATAATTTTGAATAAATCACACAGTTAGCCGGGTGACCATTTTCTGCTCAATAAGCATTTATTTATTCCCCCTTTTTGAACGTGCATGGAGGTGCGAGCGTTAGGATGACGGGTCACTCGCCACGGGTCACGTTGGGAAGGATTTTTAAAACTATATAACGATTTAAACGATGTCACCGCCACTGATGTCGGGGTTGGGGGTTGGGGGGTCGGCTCGGGGTTGGGGGTGGGCTGGCAGTTGAGGAAAGGATACGCACAGGCGTGTGTCTCTTTGTTGTTTGAACCTGGCTGGCGGACTCTCATCCCTCACTCGCTCCCCTCTCTCCCTCCTCTGAAGGAGGGCACGTCGCCGCTGGGGTGAAGGGCTCCTTATGATGAGAGAGGTGAGAGGTGGCTTGGATCTCTCTCTCGTTCTCTCTCCTTCTCTGCCCCCCACCCCACTCACTCCCTCCCTCTCTCTCTCTCTCTGTCTCTCTCTGCCAGGAGAGATTGTATTTATTGAGAGTCTGAGAAGTGCTGACCAAAGAGAGAGAGAGAGCGAGAGAGAGAGAGAGACAAGTCCGGCCCACGCTGTAATAATGTTTTAAATCAGGAGATGAACCTGTCGTATTATGCTCCAGCCAAATAGGCCCAGGCTTCTAGGTGATGTCTGCCAAGCTAACGCAGTCTTCTTGTACAATGCGGAAGCCATCTGGCACCTGGCTGAGACATTTATCCCCCTGTATTGCTTCGTTCAAGCTCCTCCACCGTTTTTAGCAGCGGTTCCAAATTAGCTCGGGGTCCGAGATGGCCCGCGATAAAGCCGGTATAGGAGACACAGCGGGCTAATTAGATGCAATTGTGCTTTTGATGTCTCAGTGAGATTTTCATGCTGTGTCGATGCTGTCTCTCCTCATCGCTCCTTAACCCATTAAGACCGGGATTGCATCATGTGTAACCACTTTATCCATATTTTATACTTTGGCTTTTCAAAAATAGCAGATATACAAGTTTATGTATATGAGTTGATAAACTTGTAGATCTGCTATTTTTGAAAATTCTTGAACATTTTGTGCAAATATTTGAATATATATATATATATTAAAGGGAATTTTTTTTACTCAAATCTTTGCTTCTGGAGGGGTCCCTATTACAAAATATTTTTACCAAATACATAACATTTTGGGGGTTCCTTGCATGAAAAAGTTTGAGCACCAGTTGATATAGAAACAATAGTTTTTCAAACTGATTTAGAAGACATTCGTATAATCGGTCTCAGGTCTAAATGGGTTAACCCACAGAGAGTCTCCTCCAGACGTCAGAATAGAAAAGCCCAGTGGTCCTTGCGTGTGTGTGATCGTTACGTGTGCACATGTTGGCCCGTGCACGTATGTGTCTCAGTAAATTATACATGTACGAGACTTGAGCGGGGTAGAGAGAGGAAGGCCGTGCGTGCACACGCCAGTGCAGTCCCGTTGTCTATTTGTGTTTGGCGTGAGAGATAGGGGATTGTCCGGTAATGAACGGACTAGTGCGTCACAGCATGTCAGCAGCTGCCATGTCCAGGCAGGCACCCTGAGCGCTCTCAAATTCAATGTCACCCTGATGAAGGGCAACAGAGACGGCGGAGAGTCTATATACAGCCATGTTTCCAAAGGAATAGTGTGAAATGGTTCTGTCAGCACTGGGAACATGACAAGAAAGGATTTGTATGTTTTCCTTTTTTTCTTTATCAACTTTTTTTCCCTTTTTTTTGTTGTTTTTGTTCTGTGTAATAGAGATTTTGCTTATATGGCTGTTAAGTCTTCCAAGCCTTGTCCTGTATTCATATGATACCCACTGCAGTCGGGTCTTGTGGAATGGATATCAGCAAACCGCTTCAGGCATCCAAACAATCCTGCCCCAGGCACAGCTATCATTAGATTCCGGGAAGCTGTGCGTGTGTGTGTGTGTCTGTGTGTGTGTGTGTCTGTGTGTGTGTGTGTGTGTGTGTGTGTGTGTGTGTGTGTGTGTGTGTGTGTGTGTGTGTGTGTGTGTGTGTGTTTGCATGTGCTTTGACACAGAGTTAACACTGGTTTACAGCTTAATCAGTCTGTGTAACTGAATGCATATTTATCAGAGAGTAAATTCATGCTCAAAGAATCAGACGAAAAGACCATACATCATCATCAAATAACACACACACACACACACACACACACACACACACACACACACACACACACACACACACACACACACACACACACACACACACACACGGATCCACATTTCATTAGAGAGGCAGATTCAGGCAGCAGTAGATTAAAAACAACGTGTATTTTTACAGGTCCATAAATCAAGCGCGGGACAAGGGGGATTCATTTAGCGAACACCGGGGTTATGGCGTAGTTGGCCTCACGTGACTAATGTCTAACTGCGATACTTTGATACACTGCCTTTTTATTAGATTCATTCTCTCCTGGCCCATATCGACGATTATCTCCCCGTGCACGTTTGACTTGCAGAGCAGCCTGGGTGTTCATTTCAGAACTAACATTTCGATGATGAAATGACCACTATGTCTTGCAAGTGATCAGGATTTTACATGTTGACGAATAATTCGTCCAACAGCCCTGGAGCAACTACTGTAGGTTGTCTGCCTGTGTCGCTATAGCCAAGTGTTGTGAGACAGGTGTTGGGTACAACTGACCCTGTGTCGTCCACATTAAAGGGGAATGAAACCCTATAGGCTGGTGATTCTGTGTTTTGTTTTCCTGTACAAGTTAAAAACTAGAGAAGGGTAAAAACATGGTAGGTGCAGACCTTATTACAATGTGACGTAAGCAATGCAGCTGCAGCTAATACAATTAATAATGAGTGTGTGAGATTTAGGTGTGCTTTGGGGCTTCCGGTGGCCGAGTGGTTTGTGTGCGTACCATATAGTCCACGGTTCGACTCCCGGGCTGGGAGGACCATTTGCAGTGTGTAGCACCCCTGCTCTCTCTCCTTGTTTCTTGAGTCTCCCCACTGTACTATCTTTTAAAGCAGAAAAGCCCCCTCAAAAATAACTTGTGCAAGCATTGAAAATACTGTTGACTACTGTCAATGCTTGCACATTGGCCCACTTGAATCACATTTTATTAGCTGCAGCTGCATTGCTTACATTACAGTGTACTAATGTCAGCCTGCCATGTTTTTATCCTTCTGTAGTTTTTAATCTGTACATAAAAACAAACGACAAAATAAGCTCAGGGTTTCATGCCCCTTTAATAATCCTGTTTCACTCATTTGATACCGTGATTTTTTTCCTTCTTTTGTGTCGTTCCACCGTAAACGCTCAGTTATGTTGTTTACTCCCTTTATTCAGCACATTGAGGGCCTGCTTAGTGGACAGAGAGAAGGGCTGTTAAATCTGTTATTGCTGTTTGGTATGTTGAAAACAGAACCTGGTCCTTTTTAATGGAGTGTGAAGCACTCCCATAAAATGTTGTGCTGATCGGTGAGGTTGGTGGCCTCAAATGCAATTGCTCGCTCACGCAGTATGCACGAACTTGTCTGCATATTGTGGCGTGTGTGTGTGTGTGTGTGTGTGTGTGCGTGTGCGTGTGCGTGTGCGTGTGCGTGTGTGTGTGTGTGTGTTGCGTGCGTGCGTGCGTGCACGTACAGTAAAATCCTCAATGTTCATTTATCCATTTGTGTGTGTGTATTCTGTAAAATCCTCGTGTGTGTGTCTGCGCACCCGTGTGTGTGTGTGTGTGTGTGTGTTATCCGCAGTAACAGCGTTGACTTGTGTAGCAGGTCTGGTCTCAGGCTAGAGAGCAGGTGTAATTTCCCCTGCACTGAAACCCCAACAAGTAGCACCAGGGGAGCAGGGAGCATATTACTGGTCCAACACTGTCTCTGCTCCCCTGGACCACAGAGAGCTACAGGCTCCCCTGACCTGTGACCAGGCCTGTGTGTGTGTGTGTTGAGGGAGGCTCAGAGGTGTTGGTACTGCCTCAGAGTGTATAAAGCCTTTATTAGGGTCCAGACCTGTTGGGGGGCCGCAGGGCAATATTACTTCATGTGTTCCAATTGAGAAATGAGTGAGAGAGAGAGAGAGTGTGCGCGTGTGTGTGTGTGTGTGCGTGTGTGTGTGTGTGTGTGTGTGTGTGTGTGTGTGTGTGTGCGTGCGCGTGCGTGTGTGTACACTGTAAGCGATAACATTTTTGGATAACCAGCTATACAGGCACTTTGGGGGTGGGGGGTGGGGGGGGGGTGAATGAGTGGGGGTAAATGTATCAAATAACTCTGTAATAAAAGCTCCCATAAACCACTGGACACAGTTTGACCTCTAACCTCCGTATACCCTTTATTCACACCTATACACAGTACAGTATATTGACTCACTGGTACCAACCCACACAGTCACACGCACCAGAAGAAAGCCATCAAAGCTGCCATCCAATCAGATTTTCCGTTAGAAAGCAGTTCAATCTGAATCATTATGCAATAGTTTTGGTTATACAATTGTTTTACCATTTACACATGCACAATTTAGTACGCTATAAGTGGTATAATGGCTTAAACATACCTAAAACGTTGACATAGAATTGTGTGTGTGTGTGTGTGTGTGTGTGTGTGTGTGTGTGTATGTAATATACACATGTAATATACACATACAGTAAATTAGATTGATTTCTGTTTTAGGTCTCCCTTTACTTACTCAATCATCCTTTGTACATGCTCTCCCCCCTCATTTACTGTAATAGCCTCTGATATACAGAGAGTTAATGCGAGGCAGCGTAATTGACAGACCTCTGTCATTCCTACAGGTCTCTCCATGACAGTGAACATTGAACTGGAGTTAATTGGTGCCTCTCATCTCTCCTTTGAAGGGCAATGCCGCCTATTAATACTGTGTCATGATAAATTAACCCAAATAAAGACCTACACAACGATGAAAGATGAGGTGTGTGTGTGTGTGTGCGCGCGCGCGCGCATGTGTGTGTGTGCCATGCCTGCACCTGGTGTCTCTATGCTTGATTGATTGATATGAGATTGGGCATTTGAACAGAGTGGGGTCACTGAGGTTTTGACAGTGAGGGGGGGACGCCTTGCTATATTTTACTCGCTGGCCTCTCAACTTTTTCAGACCCCTCCATCTGGTCAAAAATGAAAACGAGAAGTATAGAGTCTGGCGGAGGAGGGGAGGGGGTACAAGAAGTGAGTAGGAGAGGAGGGAGGGGAAGCGAGGACGATCATCCATTACGTCCCACGGTGGTCCGGGGGTCGGCTTCAGGAAGACGGATTCAGAGCGATCAGCTTTGGACTCCATCTCCCATAAATCCTGACGTGTGACGTTGATGGATGTGGGCCATAAAGCCTCCCGCTCTGACATGTGCAGAGCAACATGGAGAACCCTGGGAAAATGTGAGTGCTGCAGGTTAATGTCAACGAGGCCTGAGAGTGAAGAGGGGATGATGGAGAGGAGACACCCGAATCGCCTTGGTCTGCCCCATGGCAGAGAGTGAGAGAGAAAGAGAGGGTGAGAGGGGAAGAGAAAGGGAGAGAGGGGTAGGGGTAAAAAGATGAAGGGGTAGAAATGTAGACAGAACGATTGAGAAGGGAAGGACAGCCAAGGGCAGAATGAGAGCGTAGGGTTCTCTGGAACACAGGAAAGGAATTTGCTGGGACATTACGATGATTCACTCGTCACACGTTGCCCCAAGTGCAGTGAATAGAAGTCATTGTATTGTTGATTCATTGCCTCATATGCAGGAGGGTCCGACATCTAAATATCTATACTGACGCTCTCTTTGCTAATTTGTCTCCTGGCATTTACAAAGGTTGGTGGATGAAGCTGCATGTGACACTGACTCATTTCACTGTGTCTGATGATGGTATTGCTGTGTTTGTGTCTATTGAGCACGCCCTTGCCTTGCCGATGGGTTTGATACATGACCAAGATGAGTACCACTCATAAAAAAAAGCCTTATCATTATCATGAGCAGAAGACGGGAAACTGCAGATCTGGCTAGACAGGAAATGGAGAAAGGTCCACTTCCTCATTAACAGAGTCCCATCAGAGCCATAAAGCACCATCCCAAAACACACTTGGAAAATGCCCTGATTAGGGGTGTGTGGAGGGGCACGGCTGCCCTAATGAAGGCTTTTTCCCCGCAGTCATTTAGGATATTGGTATGTGTGGCTGGGCCTGTGGGATGTGTCTGGATTACAGTGGTATGGATGTACTGTATTTGTATGGACGGGGAGAAATGTGAGGGCTGAGGGAATGCAAAACCACAACTCATTTGCTATAGTCAATTTGACTGGGTTGGGGCTCGGGGAGAGAAGCTTTGTTGAGAGCCAAGGGAGATGCAAAATGTACAAGGAAACCAAAACAGGTCAACGAGTGGTTTGCCGTGGAGTCAGTGTGATTGCCATGTGGCGCGTTGTGTTTTCTATTAATTTTGTTCATGCTTTGTTCCTTTTAATTTCATTTATTATTCAGTCAATTCAGCGTCTGGGTTATGGACAAAAATTCTAATTGACTGAATTGGCCTTCATGTCCTGTTTTAGGAAGAAATTATGGAGATCCAAAATGATCATTGCTATGCCGCCTAACTTGTTAATTAACATTTTGGAATCAAGAGAACTGAAAGTGAATTCGCTCCAACCTTGGTACATGGGCATCTGGTAAAATTGAGCATCCAAAGCACTACTGCGTTTCACTTTTCTCATTAACTCTTTGACTGCCAGAGTATTTTCATAAAGTACTCCCCCAGTGCCAGCAATTTTCGTGTTTTTTTATTTTTATATTTTGAATTTTTCTCATGAAAATAATTTAAGGACACATAATGTAAAGACCCAGCACAATTCCGCCACTAGAGCGCAGCACATGACAGCTTGATCCATGTCGTTGGGTCTCTCTCACCCTTCTTCATAGATTAGACAAGGAAAAACATGAAAACGGATGTGACGTCCCCCCCATTGTTTTGATCGGCGAAAATTACGTTGTGATATACGACGGCGATGACTGATCGTCACCCAGACCATAGATTATAGAAGAGAACCGTTCCGTTTGTCCGTTATACCGTGTGAAACCCCGTTTATTTACCTATTTTGGACGAAAATGACTGGGGAAAAGAATCAAAAACCGGAAACGGAATCCAGGTCATGGAACCGGATGCAGATGTCCGTGAAGTAAGTGGAACTCGAGAATAACATTGAATATTAAGCAGCATAGCGCAATCAGAGATTAAACAATGAACGCGCGTCCAGCGCGTCGAGCGCGTCGACGGCCAACTGGACAAAGTAGCACTTGACGCGTTATCGCGTCGTCCGCAGTCAAAGAGTTAAAAGACCTGATAAACCTTATTGAGTTTACCCCAGAAGGCAATAGGAAAACATACCAACTGCAGTTGATCGTGAACAAAGGTTTTGAAAGAGGCTTGATGGGTTCCATTAGATTTTTTATCTTATTCTATTATTTTGTAACCTGCCACTCCCAAATGCTTTCCCCCACGCTCCCACTAAAACCAATCCCCCTGACCAACACAGTCCTTCACTACCCACCTTCCTCTCACCCACCATCACCACAGGAGCTACCTGAGGCCCCGGTGTCCACCTCATTCATCACCCTAGGTTTGATTCCCCTGCTCCACCAAGAGACAGAAAAGAGTGGAGGAGGATTGCCTCCTTCTCTACCTACCTCCCCTTCTGTTTTTAATGTGTGAGGGAGACATGGATGCAGCCAGTGGAATTAATTGCTCCCCGTTACTGAAGATCAGCAAGTTTGCTCTGTTGGCGTGCTGATCTGCCATATGGCTGCCCACTAGGTGAACACTTTGATTAATGTTGCCCACACCCCGGTTTTTTTCTCCCGCTAATATTTGATTCTGATAACAGAAGCTCAGCTTCTCATCTCATCTCTCTTTATCTTTCGTTCTCTCGCCGTCCTCGGCCCTCGAGTTTGGCCTCTGTCCCTTTTGTTTCACCATATGTTTTGCAGGGTAAACTTTAGCTTTCCATTATAGTTTCAGTGTTCTTTTTCTCTATATGTATTCATGTCCTGTCACACGCACGCACGCACTTGCACACACACACACACACACACACACACACACACACACACACACACACACACACACACACACACACACACACACACACACACACACACACACACACACACACACACTAACACACAGTGTCTCTCAAGATGCATTTGTGTGACGTTAGCAGTCAGCGAAGCGGTGCGTAGGTTGGAGTATCGTAGAGATAATAGTCACAAAGAAAGGCTAGTGTGTGTGTGTGTGTGTGTGTGTGTGTGTGTGTGTGTGTGTGTGTGTGTGTGTGTGTGTGTGTGTGTGTGTGTGTGTGTGTGTGTGTGTGTGTGTGTGTGTGTGTGTGTGTGTGTGTGTGTGTGTGTGTGTGTGTGTGAGAGAGAGAGAGAGGGGGGGTGATCAGAGCTATGGGTAAGTGTCCTTTGCAGTTGATTAGGCCCCTGGTGTGTCTGCTAGATTTCTCTATTAGCCCCCTCAGCCTCTCTTGTCTTCTCCTGTGAACAGTGAATACTCTCCGGCCCCAGAGGTCTGGGACACGCGCGCACACACACACACACACACACACACACACACACACACACACACACACACACACACACACACACACACACACACACACACAGGTCGCAGCAGTAACAAGGAGGTGAACAGATGCTGGAGTCACAATATCAATAGAAGTGAGTGCAGGTAATAATGCCTTAGCAGGGTTCAGCTGTTAGACAGCACTAACTAGAGAGGCAACTCTCAGGTGGAGCATTTGCTATCTGCAAATCACACCATGTAGCAACTTTGGTGTGTGTGTGTGTGTGTGTGTGTGTGTGTGTGTGTGTGGGGGGGTGGGGGTGGGTGGGTGGGTGGGTGTGTATGTTCATAAGTGTGTGTGTTACAGAGCAAGGTTGTTTCTTCAGCTAAGGAGCTGCAGGATGGTGACAGCGTCATCATCAACGTTGAGATTAAATTATTCTTACCAGGGGTCACAAGTTCATTTTGCCATATTGTTGCCCTCCCCTCTCTTTCTTCCTCTCTCTGGGTATAATGCTTAATTTATACTATACGTGTCAAATGGTGAAAATAGCCAATCTACAAGTTTACAATGCGTCGCAATGAGACGCGTTGTGAGCTTGAAGATCGGCTGTTTTTGGTGTGCGACACTGGCACGCAATCCAGTATAAATCAGGTATAATGAGGCGGTGACACAGAACAGCGTGCAGTCGTCCACATCAGGAGCATCTTTTACCATCATACCGGTGCTTTGTTTTATGGCCCGGCCCTGCTGCTTGTGATTTGGGTCTTTTCGCGGGCCTTGTTAAGTGCTGCCATTCTCCTGCATTTGGATGTGGCCCAGAGGGCCCCTAGTGAGGCCAGGGGCTGGGAATGGGCTCCCAGCTCCAGCCGGAGGTGCCCACGAGGTGTGCCGCCCGCCCCCCACCCACTCCTACTAAATCTCCCTGATTGCCCGGGGTGGCTGTGGCGTGATGGGGGTGTTACCAAGGTGGCGGGCTCTCCAAAGAGGCTGATTGAGATGCAAATGGGGGCCATAACTCAGAGGTAAATGCAGACCTGAGCTTCCCCGGCTTCGCCTATTTCCCCCTCACCTCTCTCTGTCTCTTTCTCTCTCTCTCTCATCTCTTCCTCGTCTCTCTCCATTTACTACAGCACGGGAGGAGGGACCGTTATTGTCTGTGGATAAAGTTAGATATCTGTCACGATCTGAAAGGAGAGGAGAGGAGGGGGCAGAGTGTGAGAGAGACGAGACGGCGAATGACACAGCAAGAGGGTACAAAGTGATGTTTAAAGCACAATTACATTTTGGTAGAGGTTTGGGGTTGCCATTGACGTAACTCCAGATATTGGCGAGATATCTTGACTTCAATAGTTGCTCAAAAGATTACAAATCATAATCCAAAATGTTCTCCCCTTTAACTAACAGTTCTCACAGTAAGACTTTTACTATACAATTGAATGTTAACAAAGTGATTTTTTTGTTGATATATACAATGATGAATAAAGCTACTCTTGGTGTTTCTTAAACGTGCAATAACAAACATTGTGATTTGGTAGCAGAAGCATACTGGATCTTCTAATTAAAGAAAGTTTACTTTTTGCAACAGACATCACAAAAAGATTGCAATATTGGAGCACAATAAGGTTGACAATTTGTGATGTGTGAAAGCAGATTTGTGCTGTTGTAACGACAGATTTGAGAGGTTGTAGTTGAACTGGAAAATGGGCTGGATTACACGTGTGTGTCTGTGTGTTTGTGTGCGTGTGCGTGTGTATATTTTTTTACTTCAAATTCAGATTACGCGTGTGTGAAACACAGATTACCGGTTGAAATTCCAATGCACACGTGTGTAGGTTGCATATTGCAAGTGCTCAAATCAAATCTATTTGCTCTCGATTTTTGCAACATATCTATCTCCATATATTTCCCTCATTGTGGGAGAGAACAGATGGACACAGTGAAGTGCAAGGGGGACTCGATGGCAGAGGAGTGGTGGAGTGAGCAGAGGAGGAGGAGGAGAAAAGTAGGTGTAATTGCATAGTCCTTTGCTGAATTGGTCTGTGGATGCAAATTTAAATCCCTCCTATTATTTTAATAATCTGCCTTTTACTGCTTGTGCTCGGATCATTTGTTTGCAAACCAGGTTATTTGGAGAGGGAGGCTCGGGGGTAATTTCATGCTTTGGAGCATTTATATCTATAACTTAATGAGGAAAGGGCCTGTTGTTTCCTGCTAATACACTGCTAGAGGGAAGCAAACTTTTCTTTTCTTTTTTTTTTTATTCCCCGTTTAGGGTACTGTTAGAGGGCAATAATGCGGGATTACTCTGACGGAATGGAGGGGCAGGCCTAGGGGAAGGCTAATGTAGCTTTGTGCGGTAGACCTCCATTAATATAGTTGTTTCATCCAGGGTTCACATCATAACATGCACAAAGGAGTGGTGCTTTTCTGTCTGGCCGTGGTAATAGCCCTTTTTTCGTATTTAAAACCAGCTCTGCTCTCGTCTTACCTTTACACTATGTTGCTTTACTGTAAAATCCTGTTAAAAGTGTTAATTCAAGCAACTTTAACCTCCATTTCCGTTATATTTGTGCACTCTCAGAGTTACAAATGGATAAATTATCACTTAGGATTTTAACGTGTGTACATACTGTTGTATATTTCTGTCTTGTTTGACCTATAGTCATTTCTTTTAAGCTAAAGTCTGTTGAAATTCACTTCAAGTAGAGAGGTGCATGGTGACTCAGCCTGTTACTGCACAGACCATATGCTCTTTGTGAGTGCGAGGACCATGGTTCAAGTCCGACCCTCGTCAGGTATCGCATGTCTCTCCTCACTCTGCCCTTGGTTTCCTGTCTCTCTAAACTGACCTATCTGAAATAAAGCATACAAATGCCAAAGAAATTTCCTTTCAAGTGTTTAACCCATAGAACCGGGCCTGTGTATGTTTATCATATTCAGATCTACAAGTCTCCGTCTCTCCCTGCTTATTGTCAGTCCAGACCACGGCCAGGGCAGGGAGTCATCCCAGCAGCCAGGCCTCAACTCAATTTACACACAGCCTTATTGCATTTAGCCAGGAGACAATAGGACCGCTCACCAGCTATGGAGAGCAGCCGCACGCACTCCTGCAAGATGATCGTGACTTTTAATGTGGTTATCTTTTTACAGTGGAGACTGAGGGACGGAGAGGGAGAAAGTGTCCCCCTACCTGCTCTGTTGTCCATGCCTCGCTTCTCTCTCTCTCTCTCTCTCTCTCTCTCTCTCTCTCTCTCTCTCTCTCTCTCTCTCTCTCCCGCCCCCTCCTTCCTTTTCCCTCTTTCTCCCTCACTGTTACTCCCCTGTCCCTCCGTTCCCTGGCGAAGGACTCTACTCCCCCAGTAAATTGAATCAGAGTGCATGAATTAAAGCAATAACACAATTTGTTTACAAGGCGTCATTTATTCTCTGTCAGGCGGCGCTCTGTCAACAGTCTGCTGCTTGCTAACCCCTGACCCCGGCACGGGTCACGTGACGCATTTATTACATTGTTCCGCGAGTGTCTTTGAGCCTATTATCAGGTGGCGAGGGGCTAAAGACGCATGATGATGAGAATCCTATTATTCAAATGTGTAAACATCATAACGGAATGCAAAAACACGCCACGCGACCTTATCACGACAGAGGATAAATCATGTAAATAGTTACTGAGCAACCACAATTGGCCCGTAATGAATGTATGTATATTTTTATCCTGCATGTTTCAGTGCTTATATTTCCCACCAGAACACATTCTGTGTTGCTGTTTTTTTCAGTCGCTCGGTGACATTGCTACCTCAGTGTGAAGAAATTAATTAATCTGAGAGAAAGAAAGACAGAAAGAAGAGAAGAAAGAACATAATGTTTCTCTCTTTCTGTTTCCAGGGCCTAAGCCGTCGTGACAGTAGGGGAAATGCAAAGCAGTTTAGACTATTGCCAAACAAAAGAGCCTATTGCCAAACAAAAGAGCTTTTAATCAAAGTGCATTGCGAGACCCCGCGGAGTCTAAAACACTCCCTCATCAAAATCCCTATTATACACTTATTCACATCAAAGGCCTCCATGTGTCTTAATTACCAGACCATTTTCCTATTCAATTATATTATGCTTAAGTCTTTTTGTATATACAGTATAAAGCTATTACAATAACATGGCTTCCTAACCAAATCAAAGCAACATTTAATTTGTCATCTCCTGTAGAGCTATGTGTGTTCGCTGCGGTGCAAGTGTGTGCGTGTGCGAGTGTGAGTGTAAATAAGACCATTTCTACGAATATATGTTGGGTACATCGCCAGCCCCTCCAGATACCGAGATGATACAAGGCACACAAACGTTCCAGGAGAAATTAAACGGTGTTAAAACCAGCAAGTTTAGATAAAGCAATCACATTACTGCCGCACACCCGAAACAAACACATTATTTCGTACTTGAGAGAGAGTCAAGCTTTATTGCTGACTCCCCCCAAACTGAAAGTTGTGTATGAAGAGCGTGCAGGGTGGGGGTGGTGGTAGTGGTGGAGTCTAGGAGTTCCTCCTGCGACTTTATTGTTATCTAACCAAGACATAATCAGCATCTAAAGTCTCTCTGTGTGCCGTGACGCCCGAAACACCAAAAGCCCCCCGCACGGAATTGCAAAATAAGCTGGGTGTAAATATGTAATTGCCAGTGCTTATTCTGAGATCTGAAATATTAGGGAGCAATATGGATCGCATTAAAATCCTGGTTGTTAGGGGTATCGGTTACACTGAAGACATGCAGGAAAATGTGCACCGTCTGCGAATCTGGTGGGGCGAGAGAGAGAGAGAGCGAAGGAGAGAGAAGGAGATGAGGGAGAAGATAGGAGCAGGAGTGGGTGAGGAAATGGAGAGGAAGAGGCGCGAGAGGCAGAGGACGAGAGAGCGTGATGAAAATCTCTTGATGTCTTTTTGAGAACATAGACACATTATTTAAATCTCCATCACTTTTTAATGTAAATCTGATCAAATCAGCCAGCGTACTCTTACTCTGTAAAGACCAGGGAGGATGATGAGAGGGAGAGTTTAGAGGTGACATTGTTAGGGGTTGCAAGCCTGAAATCGGGGGTTCGCTGAATGGTATAGTGTCATAAGTTCACACTGAACCCCTGAAATACAACACACACACACACACACACACACACACGTGCGCGGAACTTAAACACGTGGAATTCAGGCCGGCCTTTTAGCAGGGTTTGCTGGAGAACTTTCGGTGTCTGCGGACATTGTGTGTGTGTGTGTGTGTGTGTGTTTGTATGTATGTGCATGGCCATGTGCTTGTGTGTGTGTTTGTGTGGAATCTGATATCTGCCTCAGGCCCCATGGCCCTGCTCTGTCTGCATCCGAAAAGCAAACGCTGCAATTATGATGACCGCCCTGTCCTTTTCATTTCCCATCGCTTTCTCTCGTTCTCTCTCTGTCTGTCTATCTGTCTGTCTGTCTGTCTCTCTCTCTGTCTGTCTCTCCGTCTCTCTCTGTATGTCTGTCTGTCTGTGTCTGCCTGTCTGTCTGTCTGTATGTCTGTATGTCTGTCTGCCTGCCTCCCTCTCTCCTGAAAAGGTAAATAAATTCCCCTCTTCCCTTTTTTTGCAGATTTGTTCTGCTTTGTTTCAATTATGTTTCGTAACGCACGTCAGGTTGCTTTGTGTCATGAAATGGGCTCCATATAGTAAATAATACTTTGATTTGATGTGATTTTAGTTAGATTAAGCATAGAACTGATCACACCTCCCATTGCCGTAAAAAAACTGTGCTCATCACCCCTTTTCAGCGTGGCCTATATTCTTGTGTTCAAGTGAGTGAAACAGCTCTGAGGTGCTGATACAACATCCTCTCTCTTTACACCGCTCTTGTCCTGGGAAAGTGTGATTTAATTTGTATTTTTACTGGGATTGTTCTGACAATTATAGTTGTTGTTTTTTTCCTGCCAGTGGCAGACAGTGTATCTCAGTCACATCAGTCTTTCTCACACTTAGTTTTCCTACCACCGTTTAGCATTTGATTTAGTTATCATCTTTCCGCTCAATTATTATTATTTTAAATTTTCTAGAACATTGTGACTTCATAATTATTTTTTCTCTGATTCTAACCCCTCTCCCCCTCTTTGTTAGCATCTCTCCTTTTCTTTTCTTTATTTCTCTTTTATTTTATTTTCTCTTTTCTTTTCTTTTCTTTTTTTTCTCTTTTCTATTCTTTTCTTTCATCCTCCCCTCCTCTGCTCTCCATGTGTGTTCTCAGCATGCGTCTTGTTTCTCTCCCTCGGCCCTACACAGATCCCTGCCAGGTCTGAATGAGTGATTAACCGTTTTAAGGTTGCTTATTAATTCATGTGTTCCATTCATTATAGTCATTAATGAAGTGCTCATACTCATACGCCCATCGATGTGTTAATTTATCTCTTAACGGTGAACAAATGGTACAGTTGTACACTGTTAGAGTTACAAATGGATAAATGATATTATATTATAATTATATTATATATTATTATATTGTTTTGAGTGCACATTTGCACATGCATGTGCACCTTTTGTCCTTGTGTCCGTCTACGACTGAGTGCGCGTGCACTTGCACATAATTGGCACAGGCAGCTTTCTGTATGTGTGTGTGTGTGTGTGTGTGTGTGTGTGTGTGTGTGTGTGTGTGTGTGTGTGTGTGTGTGTGTGTGTGTGTGTGTGTGTGTGTGTGTGTGTGTGTGTGTGTGTGTGTGTGTGTGTGTGTGTGTGTGTGTGTTTCTGTGCTTGTGACGTCCACGTTGAGAGTACCAGCACGTATGTGCCTCATTCTCCATGTTTCTCATCTGGAAAATCATCCCCTGTCCTTCCTTCACCTTTCCCATATCAGGCCCGCGCCGGCTTGATTTGTAACTTGATTTCAGGAAAGGGAAAAACCTGTAGATTATCCAGCTTTCATTAGGGGGGGAAAAACCCAGTCCGTGTCAGAGAAAGAAGAAATCAATTTAATACAGACTTAACTGGAGGAAATTGCATATTCTGCCTGTATGTGCTGAAGAGGCACTTTCTCTTTCCCTCACCAGAGACCTGCCTCCCTATTAATTGCAGACTGTGCGCATGTGAGTGAATGTGTATGCGCGTGTGCCCATGTTTGTTTGTTTGTGTGTGTGTGTGTGTGTGTGTGTGTGTGTGTATGGCACGCACAGGGTGTGTGCATTCATTTTGGTTTGTGCTGATTGTATGATGTGTCCGGTTGTATGTGCTGTCTGTTTAACTGCGTGTGGAGGTCAACCCTTAAGGTCTCTGTTGGGATACTGATTCTTTGTTTGCCGAGAGGACTCGGGTCCAGAACCTCGGGTCCCCCCCTCCCCCCCGTTTATTTCTTAGTTTGTGTGTGTCTGCACCTCATAGAGACTCTGTGTATCTCTTTGTGAACGTGCGCACAGCCGGCACGTGTATGCGTCTGTATTTTTTTGGTATTTATTTATTTTTTGTAGGTGCACGCACGCCGGTGGGCAGCTACAGCTTCTTGTGCGCAGTGCGCAGCGTGTGTGCAGAAGCGCGTGTGACTTAGCCAGGTGGAGAGGAGATCGGTTGGTATTTATGAACGAACGTCATAATTGTGACAGGATGATATACGACCGGCGTATTCCCGTCGTTCCCCCCTCCCCTCGTTTCTCTTATTCTTTTTTTTTTGCCAAAAAAAAAAAGTATATCTATGATAAAATACAGTCTTAAAAAGCTGATGACCAATTTAGTGTGGTGTGGCGAGGACAAGGTCACACACAGTAAAAACCCAGAGTGCTCAATGAACTCTTGAGAGTGTGAAAGCGGACCCGTACGGGTCCGTTTTCACACTCTCAAGAGTTCAACGAAGCACTCCAGGTTTTTTAATGTGTAGAGATGCGTTCTCTCGCTCTCTCCCCCCTCCGAGGCCCGTTCTAATCTACGGAGCAGGAAGAGAGAGGCTCAAAGTCATTTCTCTAATTGCTTTTCATAAGGTGCCCTCTTCACATGCTGTGTCTTCCCTGCTCATTCACTTTCACCGTTGTCGCGACGCCATATACGTCCGCACCTGGGCTGGGCGAAAGCGTGGGCCGCGTTAACATCGCCATTAGGCTACTCTTACTTTTGTCATGTGCTGTACTTTGCTTGCAGTCATAAGTGATGCTGCATTGTATTTATTTAATTATTTTGCTGTTTCTCTTTTCTTTCTTTTTTACATTTTGTGCTTCAGCGGGCCACCTTGTTATCTGTCTGTTCTTGCTCTTTCACTCGTCGTCTTCCTCATCATCTTCATCATCATCATCCTGAAATCTTTTTCAGGATGCTGAAGGCCCCGCAGGTTAAGTGTTTGTACACAGTAAAACCATCAGTGTTTCTTTAAACTCTTGAGAGTATAATAAAGGAACCAAATGGATCCGTAAGGACCCGTTTTGATTTCTTAAGTGTTCTTCCATGTCCAGAAGGTGGTTGCCGAGGTGGAGGTGGGGCGGCCCTCGGTAAGAGCAGAGGGGAAGAGGAGGGAGCGAGCGGGACGAGGGGAGAGGGGCCGATGAGATTGAGAGGGACTAGCGTATTAAGACAGTGTATTATTTGGCAGTTCCACTCGCTTGCGTCCATTAGGAGCGGCTGCCGTGCTATTAAAGGGGTCAGCAGAGTGTGTGCACCTGTTTGTGTGTGTGTGTGTGTGTGTGTGTACGTACGAGGGCACGTGTGTCCGTTCAGGAGACACTAGAGTGGTCTGGTGTCTTATTGAACAGGATGGGGGGCCTCCCCAGCTCTAATACCTCTTCATTTGATTGGATTGGATGGCCCCAGTTCTAATTGTATTACAGTTTCTTCCCCCCCCCCCCTCTCTATTTTTCTCCACAGTCTTGACCCCCCACCCCTTCTACACACACACTTATGTTGGTGGATACCAAGAGAGAAGATGCCCACTGCGGTCAACTTTGTCAAAACACAAAAATGGACACACTCACGCTTGCATGACCGCACACACACACACACACACACACACACACACACACACACACACACACACGTGCACACATACATACACTCACGTGCACAGAGTTATTCTATTTTCTCCATCCCTCCTCTTTATCAGTTCCCCCTCCCTCCTCCTTTCCTTTTTTTTTCCCTGGTGAAAGTCGTAAAGGTCATTGTCATGTTGCAGACAGCTGTTCTCCTGAGTTTGACGGCCGAGGCGGGGGGGGGGGAGGGTCTAGGGAGGGGTTCAGGCATCCGACGCCTGCTCCTGCCTCCAACGATACCGTCGCGCTGACCTTGGTGTTTTGTGTCATCGTTTCATTCCTGCTTTCCAGCAGGCGCGCGAGCCAGACAGACGGACCGACGTGGCTGCTCTCGGGTCATGTTTTCCCACATGGCGAGTGGAGTTTATACTGTGTTTGGCAAACTCTCTGAGAACAAATGAATGAATATACACTAATAGGTAGGTAGGAAGGTAGGTGCAAGAGCTGAACTGTACAAGTTAGGTAGGCAGGGAGGTATGAAAAAAGGTAGGATGGAACGTATAGGTAGATAGGAATGATAGGTGTGTGGGTTGTCAGGTAGATAGGTAGGAGGGAAGGAAGGTATGTGTATTGTATGTGGGTAGGAACGGTATGTGGGTAGGAAGACTGATATGAAGGACAGAATTATGTAGGTAAGAAGATATACTGTATGTAGGTAGGAATACTGTATAGGTATGTAGGAAATAGAATACTGTAGAGGTACTGTATGTAGGTAGGAAATAGAATACTGTATATGTAGGAAGATAGCTAGTGTCTGCAGGTAGGAAGATAGTTTGGTATGTAGTGTATCAGTGGGGGTGAGAGGGGGGTGAGCTGAGCTGGATGGTGTTGCACACTCAGCGATTACTCCTGGAGTTAACCGGAGAGACTTCGCTGCCTCTCACTTTTCCCTTCGCCCTTGAAGAGACCAGGAGTTGTCAGGACTCCTCATAAAAACCCTGAACGATTGCGTCCGCGCCTTTCTCTCTCTTTCTTTTTCTTTCTTTCTTTCTTTCTTTCTTTCTTCCTTTCTTTCTGTCCTTCATTCTCCCTCACCCTCCCTCTTCTTTTCACCCCTTTTTTTCTGTCTCTCCCCTCTCCTTCCAAAACCTGGCCATCTGTCTAATTGTTCACCTCCATCGCTTTAATGCTTTTTACATGCTTCCCCCCCCCCCTCTTTCCAGGCAATAAACTTTATTTTCTTCGCAAGACTTCAATCTGCAGGGTAGAGGAGGAGGAGGAGGAGGAGGAGGGGGTGTAAGGGGTGGGGGTTAGGATAGGCTCTGCAGGCAGGCTGCTCACCTCTCTCTGCTGGATTTGCTCCAGTGCCCCACCCCCTCCACCCCACCACCCCATCCCCTCTCCGGTCTTCCATTACTCTCCATCCCTCCTTCTCTCCTTCCCCTGGTCTCCAGAGAGAGAGAGAGAGAGAGAGAGAGAGAGAGAGAGAGAGGTGAGGAGGTGGGGGCTGGGGGTGGTGTTGGGGTGGTGGTGGTGTATGTCCTCGAGGTGCAGCTCCTTGGGCTGACACCTGCTCTTACAGTATCTTCTCTGCAGGTCCTATGCAGATGGAGAGACGCCCCGAGCACACACACACACACACACACACACACACACACACACACACACACACACACACACACACACACACACACACACACACACACACACACACACATTTTCATACGGACCTCGTCATTTGGACGGTATCGGACGTTCTGCGCGAACATGCTTCAGCAGAACTGTATATTTAATTTTCCTTACAATATACAGTTCAGCTCTGCATTTTACAAGAAAAATCAATCGCGCTTTATACACAATTTTTCCCATTTTCATTGTAAAGTTTGCTCATGAAATCGCTCATCCCGCTCTCGTACGTACAGTGGTGTAAGTTGGCCAGCTATACTCTTATTCACCACATCACCCTCATTAAAGTGAATGTGTGCATCCGTGTATTTGCGTATGTATGCTGCATGTGTGTGTGTGTGTAGACTCCTCAGACAAGTCATTAAATTAGCCAATCATCTCCTCTCACCTGTGATTACTGCCGTGTGTAGATCATATAAAGGAGGTCCCTTATAATCATATCTACAATAGCCATAATCAGCCCTTTAACGCCATGTAATAGCATCCATATAATGGTATAGAGTAGCATCAAGAGAACAATTCAGGCATAGATAATGGTATGGTAGTGTGGTTTTACCCTTGAGTCACAACATTGGGTTTGTTGTGTGTGTGTGTGCGTGCATGCATGCATGTGTACGCATATGTGCGCGAGTGCGTAAATACACCCAGGAGCAGTTAAGGTGTCTGTAAAACGGCTGAAAAGAGACACATTTCCAATGCGAAGGAGCCATTAACCCTTTCTTGTTGTCTTTGTGCTCGCCACTCCGTGAACGTCCTTGCTGAAGATATCATGTACAGTTAGCCGCCTGCTGAAGACGGACGGACGGACGGACGGACGGTCGCGCTGAGGGAAGACGTTCCCATATGACCGCTCCCGGGATAGAGATCAGATCTGGGGGAAAAGGGGGGAGAAAAAGCTGACAGAGCGAGAGAGAGAGATGGTAGAGGAGAGGCCGGGTGTGGAGCAGAACGTTGAATGCTCTTCTGGGGCGTAATGTGAGCTGACAGTGTTCCTCGCGGGATCAGTGGGGAGACGGAGCGTCAGAAGTCGCCGGTATTCCCACTGCCAAAATGGCCCGGAATCCCAAGAGCGGTATCTCATTCTCTCTCTCTCTCTGTTTCTCTTTCTTTCTCTCTCTCTCCCTGGTATGAACAATGAGTCTGATGGGCCATTTGTCTGAGGAACACTGTTTTGTGCGCCACATACTTTAGCGCCAGCGTGCACGCCCACATCTCCCTACCTCTCCTGTTTTGTGTGCTCATATACTGTAGAATAGGGACAGACAGATTCTGAGCAGAGGTCATGTCATGTTGTAGGAAAGCAGGGCTCCTCTCGGGGCATAGGGCATGTATGTGTGTCTCTGAAGGTCTGCACCTTGCAGTGCATGTCTACTGCAACGGGGATCAAACGCATGATGAATATTTAGCTCCATCTTCCTCTTGTGTGTAAATGCAGTTATGCATTCAGTTCTTAAGTCATTTATCTTTTTCCGCTCTCCATATGACGAGAGAGTAGCGAGCGCGCACACACACACGCACGCACGCACGCACACACGTACACGCTCACGTGCATACACACACAAAAAAGAGACAGTTAGAAGCTGTGATGCTTCCTGAGAAGTCTTTTCTGAGAACTAGGACAATGTGTCAGTATTCTATGCTGAAGAATGCTGTTTCCATTTCAGTGACAAGCTGAGACCCTGGGTTCGAATCTGGATCATGACCTTGAACTTTGACATGTCACCGCCCCATTTCTCTCTCTCTTTCTCTCTCAACCATTGATCCTGTCTCTCCTATATGCTTTCGTTAAGCAATAATATCCTAAAAATAACCAATTTATTTCTTTATTATTGATTTTGGTGGTACGCTGCTGAGGAACCTAAACCAAATGATTTTTATACTTGTACTCATATGAGCTTTAACAAATAAAACATCTTTAATCTTTCATCTGGCAAGACTGGTGATCGTGATTATGATAATATGCAGCATTATGAGGGTTAGACGCTGTGATGACAACATGATATTTTACTGATGATGTTTACTTTCTCGACAGCACAAGGCGAGAGTGGAGGCCATGATGTGCGACCTGGCGTCTCTCCGCAGCGTCAGGGAGTTTGCAGACTCCTTCAAGGCCAAGAAACTGTGAGTATGCCTCTCCTCTCATCCACTCCCAACCCCTGTTATTGACTTTTGCATTGTCCTTTTAACTCTTGTAAGATGAAGAGAGCACCAGGTGGTTTGTTGTCTGAGAGGATGTCTGCAGCTCTGACAGAGAGAGGAAGTCAGAAGTCTGTGAACGCATTGGGATTTTGACTCTATGTACGTGCATGAAAACTACAACTACTGGTGAAAACATTCTTGTTGGTCATTTTTTGAGTATTCAACCAAAAACCGTCATTAGTAATGGTGACGCAGTTATGACTGGACTGCTGTTCAGTGTAATGACTCTGGTTAGTCTCTGGTTCCTGCAACCTTTTTGTTACAACTGTTGTCTAGGTTAATGCAAGGAACTTAAAAAACTTTAATCAACTGTAAAAGTACCTTAACAATTAATTTAAACTAAACACAATGGAAATATCCATCCAAATTAGATACAAATGAAAACATAAAAAAACAAGCACACACTGCTGTGTTCTGAAAGGGTAGACCGGGGTTTTGTCAAGACCTCCTGACCCTGGAGTTTATTATACAAGTATTATTAAAGCAAATATGACAGCATGCCTCCAATTTGCCAGTTAATCGGGGCGTGTCATCTTGGACTAACCTAGGGCTGGCTAATTAACCGTAAATATATCGAAACTGACATTTAGAACCGATAACCGACTTAATCTTAAATAATCGAGAAGAAAGGTTTTTTGGGGATATATTTTTTTCAACAAATCAACACGAAAATAATCCAATAGACTTTTTATATTCGGCTAAATGGATTAGTCTGATTAACCACTTGATCCTGTATTGTGTTATACTTTGTTGTACAATGGTGACGTACAAAAATGGTGAAATTAGCCAATCTACAAGCTTGTAATTTGCTATTTTCACTATGTTTTTTTAAATAATTGTTAATTAGTCATAATCGCAAAAGTTTGAAATAATCGTGATAATCAGTTGAAGTCAAATCGCCCAGCCTCCTGGTGATGCCGTTAGTCTGAGACATCATGTGCCTTCCACAGTCCACTTTCTCTCAGAATGATTGAAGAGAAGAATGGGTGGAAGGAAGGAATGAGGAGAGGAAGAAAGAAAACATTTAAAGATGAAAGAAAGAAAAATGAAGAAAGAAGGATTGAAATTAGTAAGAAAGAAGGATTGAAATTAGTTGTTTCTTCAGACAAATTTTGTTAAACGGCAGATTGCTTTATGCTGTTATTCTCGCCATTAGTTCTCACGTACACCATGCTTAAGGGACATCCGCACTGTCACTGATGGACACCATATGGAGCAGGGCCCAGCAGCGTGTGTGTGTGTGTGTGTGTGTGTGTGTGTGTGTGTGTGTGTGTGTGTGTGTGTGTGTGTGTGTGTGTGTGTGTGTGTGTGTGTGTGTGTGTGTGTGTGTGTGTGTGTGTGTGTGTGTGTGTGTGTGTGTGTGTGTGTGTGTGTGTGTGTGTGTGCGCGCGTGCGTGTGCGTGCACACACTCATAATGACATTGGTTGAGCAGACCGACAGACCCCGTAGCGCACGTTTTGCGGCGGTCAGCTTTTGTGGTGTGTGTCTTGTGTCTCCTAGCCAGTCATGCAGTTGCTGTTTTTTTGGGGTCATCTCTTCTGTCATCCTTACTGCTCATTTTCTCACAGGTCTAGGCAGGACTGTGTGTGTGTGTGTGTATGTGTGTGTGTGTGTGTGTGTTGATGCAAGGGGAAGCCCTAGGGGAAAGGTAGGGCAGTCATTGCCCGTGGCAGCCTCGGGGCAGGGTATGGTCATCCAGGCCACGTGTCTTGGGCCACAGCCAAACTTCACGGTGGCTTCCCTGACTTTATACCCCTATAGCTTCCTTCTGTCCTCCTCCCCCAACGCTCTCTCTCTCTCTCTCTCTCTCTCTCTCTCTATCTCTCTCTCTCTCTCTCTCTCTCTCTCTCTCTCTCTCTCTCTCTCTCTCTCTCTCTCTCTCTCTCTCTCGCTAATCTCATCACTCTCCATACGCCCTCGCCGTCCCTCATACGCCACTTACAGGAGGCTCTGCCAGCACATTACCCAGCCCCTGCCGTTTAACCCCACTTTTCTCACAATATACTTCACCTGTTTTGGATTTCTTAATCTTCCTTTTTTGCTGTTGGGCAGAAACCATGTATCTCCACATGTCCATCCTTTATATCTTTTCATAAATGAATTCCCTACTTTGTTGTACAAGAGTGTCACATAATAGTAGCTCAAATAGCTGATCTACAGGCTCGCAACTCATCGCATTGCGATGCATTGAGAGCTTGTAGATCTGTACTTTTTTCTATTTTGAAAGTGGAAGTGGTTGTCTGTCTGGGTTTTATAAATATTTAACCAAGGAAAAGTATTAACAAGAGCTTTAGTCTTCCTTGTGACTAAATGATAACTACATCCATTTGAACAGGTTATTTTTTCCATTTCCTGAAAAGGAACCGTTTTGGACATACGTTTTCCACCGACAGTGACACTTTGCAACCTATACTTGTACCTCTGTTTCTCTTTCTTTTCAGACATTTTCTCTGTCTCTGTCTCGCTTTCTCTCTCTCTCCCTCTGACTGTGTCTGTCTCTCTTTCTCTCTCTACCTCTGTATTTTGGCAAGGTTGTATTTCTTCATTAGCTGTGCTGTTGGGGTAGGGGGGGCTGTGGGGGTGGGTTGGGGAGTCCCAGGGGACGTCAGAGTACATTAATTCTCATCAGAAGGCGAGCAGAGCAGAGTGGAGGCTGGGAGCTCTGAGCTGTGAATGGCGCTGGGCAGCTGTCTGACTCTACCACCACTCTATTACTGCACGTATGTCTTCAGGCATAACACACACACACACACACACACACACACACACACACACACACACTCCTAAACACTTGCATATGTGCACAACGTGCACGGCCATACACATGCCCAGCTATGGGGTGCAGACACCCACGTATGCATATAGCGTGCAGTGACACTCTGCAGTTTTAAGCAGGCACACACAAATGCGTGCATGCATATGAATACACACACAAATGTGTGCACACAGATAGACATGAACATAATAAATGTCTACGCGCAGACACACACACACACACACACACACACACACACACACACACACACACACACACACACACACACACACACACACACACACACACACACACAATAATGCTCCAACAGCGTGTCATTGACAGCTGAAATGTAATCAGAGTCTTTTTCCTTTCTTGCTGTCGTTTCTCACCTCCGTGCTTTTAAGTGTTTCAGTCAGTGGCTTTCACGCTGCTTTGTGTTCCATTGACCCCCATTCTGCTTTTAATTGCCTCTTCCTTTGAAATGAAATTACCTGGATATTGATATTGTTGAATGCAGCGCAATTTCATTGGGGCATAATTGATAGAGGATGGCGCTGACAGAACACACCCCTGGTAACATTCCATAATTAACACGTGCAATTAAAAAAGAAGAAAGAAAATGTTACCTGCTCTTTTTGTCCTCAATTTCTAGAGCCACATTTATCCTGTCACAATTTTAAACATATTACTTTTAATAGGTAATCTGTCTACATACAGGCATGCCAGGTCAAATGATCCCACCGCTCTTATTCACTTTTTAAGTGAGCAGCTATATGAGGGTGTGTGTGTGTGTGTATGATAAAGAGAGAGAGAGAGAGAGAGCGAAAGGATAACTAAGATGTGAGTGTGAGCTACCACCTTAACTCAATAGGGGTGTCTACCTACGTACTTGCATTTGTATTTGTGGTTTGTGTGTGTGTGTGTGTGTGTTTGCGTGTGTGCGTGTGTGCATGTGTGCGTGTGTGTGCGCGTGTGTGTGTGTGTGTGTGTGTACGTGTGTGTGCGTGCGTGCGTGCCCAAGCCTGCCAGTGCCTGTTTCCCAACGGACAATAAAGTGCAGTGTTAATGACCATGCTTTGAGTCAAGCTCACACAGGCAATCTCCTCCCGCTGGCCTGCATTATCACAGAGGTCAGGGGTCTCACCTGGAGGGGGTTATTTAAAGTAAATGTATAAACCGATGTCTCCCTGTTTGGTAGTTAACGCCCTCGTTTGACCGACACTGAGATTGCGCGCCGCGCGTGGCGGCCGTGTGAGGCCCTAATGTGGAGATAGGGGCCGCGTTGAGCGGCGATAGGCCTATTAAAGACATTCATTAGCCCTGCGCTTATGAGAGAGGGGCTAACTGGTGGGCAGTTGAATTAACAGGCCTTTTACATTACAAGCAGACTCACCGGAGGCCCATCTGCTGTGTGTGTGTGTGTGTGTGTGTGTGTGTGTGTGTGTGTGTGTGTGTGTGTGTGTGTGTGTGTGTGTGTGTGTGTGTGTGTGTGTGTGTGTGTGTGTGTGTGTGTGTGTGTGTGTGTGTGTGTGTGTGTGTGTGTGTGTGTGTGTGTGTGTGGGGGGGGGGGGGGGGTCTCCTTACTGGCTGGCTAACACAAAAGTTGGTTGTGTGTGTTTACATTTTAGTTATTTCTTTATTTTTGAAGGTAGCTCTTTCTTTTTTCGGACAGACTTATGTCTTTGCAGTATACGATTACACAGTAAAATCCAGAGCGTCAATTTCACTCCGAGAGTGTCACAAATGGAACCAAATGCACCCATTCGATTCCATTTGTGACACTCGGAGTGAAATGAACACTCAGGATTTCACAGTGTAAGGTTACGGAGCAGCACGGGGCTTGATATTAGATCCCCACGTTGCAGCCATGAGATCAATGTAAAGAGGTTTAAACAGCACCTTGAGGTCAAGGGTTGGGCAAGTGGAGTGCACAGTTCACACTGATCCAAAGTCATACCGTGGTTTTTGCAGGTCAGGCACCGAGCCAGGAGAGAGTTTTTTTTTTTTTTTTGAGAAACAACAACTACATTGGTGCACTTCAGGCACTATTAGGACATTGGACTAAATATGAAACCAGATTTTGTTTTGTCTTTTATTAGCCACTTGAGCCCAATGTCCCAATACTGGGTATGTTATAAAAGGCAAACATTCTGCGAAAATGCTGTTGGCGGACATTCATTGAAAATTGCAGATCTTCAAGCTCACAACCACTCTATTACCTGCACGTATGTCTTCAGGCATAACACTCTCTCTCTCTCTCTCACACACACACGCACGTGCACACGTACAGTCGTACACACAACATACATACAGCTTCTAAGCTTGTCGGACAGCTATTTCCGTCTACGCCAAAGAGATTTGGTGTAGACAGAAAAATGAGGGGGTCCTGGTATAGACCTCTGAGGGACTCAGGTCAATGAAGTATATACTGTAGGGTTCAACTGGTTAATATTTTGAATGATTTTTGGAATGGTTTTCAGAGCTCTGACTGACATCACAGCTCCAGCTCTTTTTTTTTTATTAGTTGAGTTTTTCTGTCGTTAGGTGTATATTCACAGGTCAAATAGGACATATTTTCCCCATAGAAGCCTTCTAGCTGTACTATCTAACATAGTAGTATTTCTTTTTTTTGGGGGGGAGATTGAGCTGTGGGCGGGTGGTAAATTTGAATATTTGACTGGTACAGTGTGTTCCATTGATAATCTGCTGAGGTCTGCACTCCACAGTCTCTGCGAGTTGACTTGCGACTTGCTTTTGTGCTCTTTAATGAACCCTGTGTGTTAGGAGGCCTGAAGGTGATCGTACAGTACACTCCTCTGTAATAGCATGGGATGGCTCATTATAGCACGGCATAACAATTCACACATTAATTTTCCAGCATCCAGTTTTTAATTAATCCAGTAGGCAGTCTTAAACACAGGGTACACAAATTGCCTTCGGCCTCATAATTAATTCTAATGGAAGAAATTAAAAATTGGTGGGGTGTGTTTGGATTCTTCGCCTGTGTTACCGTGGTTTCGAGCTCGCTGGAGCGACGCTGTCACCGACAAGGACCCCTCTCTCTCTCTCTCTCTTTCTCTCTCTCTCTCTCTCTCTCTCTCTTTCTTTTTCTCTCTATCTCACTGCCCTGACCAATCCCTGCATTCTCTGCTCACCGGCACGATCGCAGCGAACACCCTCTAAGATGTTGGCTATGAAAATGGGAGTGCCGTCTGTCTGTGTGTAAAACATATGTCTTATGGCCCCTGAACGATGTCAGTTACCACAGATATCAGTGTTATGCGTTTAGTACTTATGTATTTCACAATTGTGCAGTCTTCTCTCATCAGCCTCCCCTCACCGCCTCCCTTCTGAGTTAAAAACAGGGTTAAGGCCATTCAGTGTGTCGTTTCTCTTGGCCTCTGCCCAGCCGTGTTCACTATCTTCAGTTACCTGCTTTACATAGATCAGCTACTTTCGTTGTCTGGTCATCATCATCATCATCATCATCATCATCATCATCATCATCGTCATCATCATCATCATCATCATCATCCCTCCGTCCCTCGTTTGGTCTAAAATGGCCATATGGAAGAGGAAAACAAATGAAAATCACCATACCAGAGGTTAGGGTTAGGGGTATAATATTCAGCATTCAAAGGTGAGCCGCATCAAGTATAAAACAAGCTGAAAAAGTTTGACTTCTTTTGAAATGACCAAAGTGGTTTAAAACTGAGCCATATATCCCGGAACTGAATCCAAAACTTTATTAGAAAAAGAGAAAAAAGCACAGAAATATTAGATATCAGCAAAGGCGGATATCAAAAATCGAGTGCTCATCCAGACTGGATGGTTGTGACACTCCTGTCTCCAGTGGCTTGCAGTTTCAAGGCCTTCAGAGTAAAATCAACACTAAGGAATTACTGTGTACAAGGGTAACACTTATACACACAATACCCTGCCTCCTATATCCCTCATTCAAAATGTCTTCCCCTTATTCTTGTATACCTCCCCTCTGTTGTAATGACTTCTGTTTGATATTCTGTCTCTCTCTTTCTCTCTCTCCATGTAGGCCCCTGCACATCCTGGTGTGTAACGCGGCTGTGTGCACTCAGGCCTGGCGCCTGACGGAGGACAACCTGGAGTCAACCTTCCAGATCTGTCACCTGGGCCACTTCCTGCTGGTCCGGTGCCTGCAGGACGTCCTTCGTCGCTCTGCCCCCGCCCGTGTAGTGGTGGTGTCTTCAGAGTCCCACAGGTACACAGCTGGGGCACTAAACTCTAATACCTAATATTTCCTCTTCCTTTGGTCGATGGTTCAGCACCAGGTTAGAGGCTTGATACTATGGAAAATAATTTGTACCATGAGTTCCATAGCACAGCGCGGTACTGCCCTAATGGAAACGGCTTATTAAAGCTGCAATACTGTACATGAGTTTCGTGTTCGATCCAGGATCGTGGCAGACCAAACATTTACCACTCTGGTGGAGACCCTTCTTGCCATGCATGGGAGATGTTTTGCTTATGAGCTTCAGGCAGTACCACTTGGGTGTCCTACCCGGCACCAGGGTTTTCATTTCTCAAAGGAAGAATAGAGAGCCCACCTCTAACCACTGCAGATGTGCTAGTTACATTGTATTAACATACAATACAGATTGGTTAAAGTAATGTTTAATTCATTAAAACTAGACCGGTGCCCTTTGGGCACCAGCCTATTCTTGGCCGTGTTGATGACATATATGGGCATACGTGAATATGCCCCCCACCCCCCGGGCAGCGGCGACACACTCCAAGTTTGAAGTCAATTGGTTCGGGCGGTGCCCGAGTTGACAAGCTTGGCTAAGACACACCCAGGTTTTGTGAATTTATAGATATAGATAAGTTCCGGATTGCAGCTTTAATGTACCCTACCCACAGGCAGCCATACTGTCTGAGTAAATGGCTCATGTATTGCAGGGACATCAAGGTTCTAAAACAGCACAGTATGTTGTTTACCGCCAGCTTCAATCCAAAGCACCTTACAGTAGCTTACATTTCAACCACTTGACAAGATTCTGGTTTAACCTGTGTTCCCCCAACCTTCGGCCATTTATGAATCAGAATCACAGTCCTATAGACCTTAAGTACTGCTACTCCAGAAACTGCCCTAACTTAGTTTTTTTGTAGTGTAACCATACAGCTCCAGTCATGCAGTGACAGGAGCTACGTTTGCTAGTTTTCCCTCTGCGGACTGATAGATCAGACTTACTGCATGTTGTCAAACATGACAGCCTCACTCACCGAAAACTCATTTCCTACCATAAGCTGTCAGCGCGCATTAAAACCTATCATCCACATGATGGATGGACTTATCAACGAAAAAAGAAAATCTTTTCATCAACTATCGGCTGTTTTCTCTCTGGCCACCTCCCCCCAAGAATCGTCCACCCGTCCCCCTCACTCATTCCCGTTCTGCGATCTATCTCTCTCTCGATGAGCCGTCTCTTACGCAGTGCCCCTTTGCTGGCTGGGTTCTGTTTTTGCTTGTCATACAGCCAGACAGGCACAATGCCTTTTACAGTGGGTCTGTATTCCCTCGCCCCTGGGCCGTGGGTCATGTGCCTGAGAGGTGGAGAGCGGGTGTGCACGGAAGACATTGATCCCGGCTTCAGACAGCCAGACAGCCGATCGGAGTGATTGATTGGTAGCTGAGCAGAGTGACCTGAGACGGTGGGGGGAGGACATAGGCAGAGTTATTCTAGCAGATCAAACCGGCCGGGCGATATTACAAGGGGCCTCCGTTGAGTTATGTTATACAGGCTGCCATGCATGAGAGAACAGGAGCATGGGGTCGGGCATGGTGAGGCTCATATTCACAGGGGTCACAGCACTTGTGGGACTCGTAGTGTACCGTTGTTGGACACATGAGAGCAGAGCAGAAGTGTGGTGGGGGGAGGGTATTAGAAGAAACCAGAAGGCGAGTATTGACAATGTATGTATGATTGATTGATGACTCACTCGCTGAAGAACGGAGCTTGCATGTTTCTGGCTCGGCCGCCATACAATAGGCTAACACGATGCATGTTTTCTCGCAGCGCGTCTGCAATACAGAGACGTTTTGTGTTGCAGTATCATTTTCTCTAATGAGACAACCCATGACAACTTGTGTTCTGAATTATTATTACTAGACCGGTGCCCATTACTCAGGAACAATGGAAATGCAAACTTTACTCCTGCGCCACCCAGATGCTCCTGCTGTATTAGAAATTAGTCGTATGACAGAGCATAGGCTATGTATATTCTATTTACAATGCAATCTTAAATTTGCTCTATTAATAGCCTACGAAATATTTAGAATTCTGATAAATAACATTTTATTCAATTTATATTTTATATTCTTGACAACATAATGGCCAACTATTGTCTGCTGTTATTTCCTATTCCATGGACCATCTATACGCTATAGTGTATTTATTTGCTTTGTTTGTTGTTAGTTACTGAATACTTAAATGATATTCAATAAAAAGAACAATGCAGAATACTCAATTACAGTAGAAGGAAATTGCATGGTGAACAATAGCTGCTGCTACTGTTCACCATGCAATACAGATGCTTTGCATACATATCTCAGCCAGTGTGTGATGTGAAGACCATGACATCCCAGTGCTGGCTCCATTTTTAACACCAGTGTTTACACCCTGCCTATTGTATTTCGCTCGCTTCCAAAGTGAATTGCAGTCCAGCATCTGTCATGTGACGAAGTTCAGAAATTGTCGTTGTGAGTGATGGCCTTAAGGCACAATGTCTAGAGTTCCCGACCAATATGGGATGTTTTGACAGCGATTTTAGAGGTGGGAAACTCACTGATTACCAATACGATGGCTGATATAGTGAATGTGTGATCTGGAATGACATATAGCTCTTTTCTGTGGATTATACACTGATATGATGATGCAAAGGGACTCGGAAGCAAATAACCTTTATTAAAGAACATTTAACATGATTTTATTATAATATTAACATACAAATGAGGATTTGTAGTGATTCCTGAGGGTTAATTACTATTCTGCATTGACCCAGCAGTGACTTGTGCAGTGAGCGCACAAGGGAGCAGCTGGAGGATAAGTGTCTTGCTCAGGGGCTCTTAACCAGGCTATACAAAGCTTGGCGGAGCTGAGGATCGAACCGGGGACCTTCTCATTCCTAGACAGTCTCTATATCCCATTAACGTTTTCAATACATTTTTGAAATAAAGATTAATTCAATAAAAAAATATTAGCTAATTCTTTTGAGTATCAGTTACTGAGCATTTCAATACAGAAGTAAGTTTAGGTACTGGAAATATTCACACCTCCAGAATAAGTTTCAGTGCAGGTGCGTAGGATGAATAAAATAGTAGAAAGAAAAAGAAAATCCCACACACTACTTTTACAAAGCATTACAACACTACCAATACATAATGTATTAAAACATCAGTACAGTGTTTTGAACGTCATTCAATTACTGACCATTTCAGTATAGCATAAATACAAGTATATAAATAAGTTTCAGGGCTGTATTTTTAACATCAGTCAATTACTGACCATTTTAATCAAATTAAAGCTTCAATAAACATCATTAATGTATGTTGTTGAGTATCAGTGAGTTACTGACCAATTCAGTATCAAATGATGGCCACCAGCAGAAATGACCACAGGTAGTCCTTGGAACAGTGCCGATGGATCAGTCTGTTGCTGATGTTTCTCCTGTTTAACCATAGTAGCGTGCATATGAGAGGATGGGAGCTGTTGTCCATGATAGCATGCAGCTTTGCAAGGGTCCTTTGCTATACTACCGCCTCCAGAGAGTCCAGGCTGACACCTATAACAGAGCCAGCCTTCTCACTAGGCTATTGAGCCTGTTGGTATCACCAGCCCTGATGCCATTGCCGTCAGGCTCCAGATCCAAATGCAGAGCTTGGACCAGGGATGGCACTTAGCCCTTCCTGCTCCGTACTTTCTACCTCACGTTTTCCTTTCCTTCTTCCCCAGTCACCCTCTCTCCCCATCCTCCATTCTCCCTTCTCTTCCCTATAATCACCAGCGGCCCTAAACCCCTCAAAGTCGGGCTTAGGCAGGACCAGAGGGAGTCAGTTACACACCAACACAGAATAGAGGGAGGGGGGATATTTTTCTTCTTAAATAGACAATATATCTGGCATCACATCTTCCATTCTGTCCACCTCATTCCAGACCAATATTACATCCGTTGAAGTCACTCCCTTTTTTGTTTGTGCGTCATCTTCGTTCTCTTTCCCAATTTCCCCCCGTTTTTTTTTCACTTAGCCTCCCCTCACAAAACAGCGGCTGACCCCTGACCTGCCAGCATATTATTTTCCCTAAGCTGCTTGTCCCGTGGTAAAGCACTGACCTACAGGGGACAGGGGGGGGCGAGAGAGATGGACAGACAGGGTGTAATGGCTGGACATTTTATCAGTTCCCCACACAGGGCTTACTGTGGAATTGGCCCTGTACAGGTTCACCCCCCCCCCCCTCCCTCACCACCAGGCCTCAGACACACCAGAGGAGATGATAACCTTTACGAAATCACCTCTGATAGACCTGTGTGCCACAACTCCCTACTGTTATGGAGACAGGGGAGGGGGGGTAAAATCTTCATCGACCAACATGTATTTTCACGTGAAGTTTTGCCGTCCATCTCGTGACGTTTTAGGACTGATGCTGAAGACGGTGTTGGGTATATAATCATCAGTCCAATCTCATGGGTAAAAACAAGTTCCAGTCTAGCATGTTAACCACTTGAGCCCTATTTAAATAGCATTAGCAACATGTGGATTGTGTGATCCACTTGGGAATGCTTGGCTCCAATGTGGATCTTGGACAACATGTGGCCAGCTTATGACGTCAAATCATCTATGACATATCTACAGTATGACGTATGACTCCACATTTGGCACTGCCAGAGCAGCAGCAATTGCAGTGAAAATTGCTGATATACAAGCTCACATCATGTAGCGATGCAACACAGTGGGAGCTTTTAGATCAGCTATTTTCACAACTTTTTAATCTTTTCTAATTTATTCAAATTTGTTTGAAAACATAAAAAAATGCCTATACTGACATGTCTAAAATAGGGATGCCAGGTTGATAGTCGTTAACAAACTCAGAGAAAACCCCCCTACAATAAACAACAAGACTGTATGTACATTTGGCATTCAGGCAGTTGATTTATCAACCCCCTACTTGCTAAAGCAGTTCTGAAGTTCCAGCACATGAAATGAAAAGCCTGCAGATGTTGTAATTTAGCCAAGCAAGGATGTAGCGAGAGGCGACAGTAAACAAGAAGCAGCTCGCTTGTAAAATCACAACAAGGAAACCAGGTGACATTTTGATTGGTTGTTTTCTAATGACTGGATTAATGTGTAGAATGTGTTCTGCTGGTTCTCTCTCTTGCTCTCTCTCCTCTCTCTCACTCTCTCTCTCTCGCTCTCATTCCCCTCTCACTCACTCTGTCTCTCCTCTTCTTTCACTCACACGCCCGCACGCGCGCAGACACAGGAAGTGGCGTGCGTTGTGGTGTTATTGTGCGAGTGCATAATAACACAAAGAGCGGTGTAATGTTTAAGGGGCCTTGTCAAACATCTGGAGTTTAACAGCTCTGTCGCAGGCAATTAAAGAACATCATGTCACGTCTTTGATTTGTATGCAGCCACAGCCGCGCATCTGCTGTTACAACAGCCCCCCCCACACACACACACACACACACACACACACACACACACACACACACACACACACACACACACACACACAGAAACACACACACACACACAGAAACACACACAGAAACACACAGAAACACACAGAAACACACACACACACACACACACACACACACACACACACACACACACACACACACACACACACACACACACACACACACACACACACACTCCCCTTCACACCTTCATACACACACACACACACACACACACACACACACACACACACACACACACACACACACACACACACACACACACACACACACACACACACACACACACACACACACACACACGTGGGAGTCAGTGGCTCAGGGAGGTAGAACGGCCTCTCAGGAATTGGAAGGTTCCCGGTTCGATCCCGGGCTCCCCCTCTGTGTTAATGTCCAAGTGTCCTTTAGCAAGACACTGAACCCCTAATAGCTCCCGGTGAGCAGGTTGGTGCCTTGCACGGTTACTCTGCTGTCGGTGTGTGAATGTGTGTGTGAATGGGTGAATGTAATGCAAATTGTAAAGCGCTTTGGATAAAGGCACTTTATAAATGTACCATTTACCATTTACACTCTAACGGTAACCCACTGTGGATCTGGTCCTGTCCCGTCCAGGTTCACTGACCTGTTGGACTCGTGCGGCAAGGTGGACCTGTCCACGCTGACCCCCCCGCAGAAGGAATACTGGTCCATGCTGGCCTACAACCGCGCCAAGCTCTGCAACATCCTCTTCAGCAGCGAGCTCCACCGGCGCCTCTCGCCCTACGGCGTCGTCTCCAACGCAGTGCATCCTGGGAACATGATGTACACCTCCATCCACCGGAGCTGGTGGCTGATGAGCGTGCTCTTCACCCTGGCCAGGCCCTTCACCAAGTCTATGGTAAGCAAGGTTTTGACGACCCCCCCCGCCCCCACCGAACCTCCCACCCCACACACACACACACATTCTGGGAAAAGAGCTACCCAGAGTCTTCGTACATGTATCTCATCTAGGGCTGGGCGATATGGACTAAATCAAATATCACTGTATTTTTTACCAAATACCTAATTCATTCATCCATTACTTTTTAAAGTAGGGCTTACGTGATTAAAACCAGGATATACCATGCCACAATATTCCAATATCCAAAATCTAAAAGATATCTTGTCTCATATCACAATATCATTATAATATGTGTATATATATATATATATATATATATATTGCCCTGCCCTAACATCTTCACATAAGTTATTTTTCTGCGCCAGTCGATTCCTTAATGTCACACAGTACATGTTAATGACCCCGGCAGCTAACAGAATGATTCACTTACTGCCATTTTAAGACTTGGATTACTGCCATTTTAAGACTTGGATTACTGCCATTTAGTGGCTTTTTGCCACCATATTTCTGCAGACAGCGGTATTATTCTGAACTGTCAAAGAAGTCACCGCGCTGCAGTGCTATCATCTCCTGCCTGAGTTCCTGAGCATGACGGGCCAACCTTCCTCAGCCTAGTGTGTGTTTGTCTTGGCACGAGACAAACACGCGGTTGGGAGAGCGAGGCGAAGGGACCAGGAGAGGGGAGGATGTGCAGAGCGCAGAAGGGCTCAGCAAGAGAGATCCCTGGGCTTCACAGATAGAGAGATAGAGGTCTGTTTTCCTCTTCCTGCTGCGTTGCGTCTCTGTTTATTTAACTCCGAGAGGCCATTCCCCCACTCCGCTCTCCAGACAAGGGTATGCGTTATTCCAGATCCTGCACACTATTAGGTTACAGTAATGTACAGCACAAACTCGTGTCTCTGCAGCACTTATCCCTCCGCTATATATATAATCTATAAGTTAGTCATACAACAAGCTTCCTGTGATTTTTTTTTTTTGGCACATATAAGCCTCACCCTCCGGCAGGAGAATCCATTACTCTGTGTTTTGGAGATGCGTTATCGCTGGGTCATATTAGTTACATTACCGGGTGACACAGCCTCCTTTGTGCTGTGTCCCCCATATGCAGGCCTGTCTTAAGGCCAGGGGACATACAGTGCAGTCCCAGGCAGGGTATCCTTATACTGCTTTGCATGTTTCCTTCACTCCGCAGCCAGGGACACATGCCCAGATGTTCAGCTCCAGGGATGTTGTGCTGATGTGTGTTGCTGTCATGGCTACTGTACTGTACTGTACTGTACTGTACTGTACTGTACTGTACTGTACTGTACTGTACTGTACTGTACTGTACTGTACTGTACATGGGCAATGTTGAGATTAATTTCACAAGAACGGTATCGTCTTCTTCTTCATTGGGATCGGACATAAGTTAGCCAGGCATTGGCAGATAATGAGGAACAGTTGTGTTGCAGAGGATTTGACCATCCTGTGCATTTTGCATTTGAAATTGTTTATAAAATGGTACCGTTCTATTCTTGTTAAAAAAAAGAGCGAGAGAAAAAAAAGAAATATTTGATTGTCTAATGTCTATATACTGCTGCTGGGTATGATGTTACCTTTGTCTTCATGAACAGCATTTGCCATGTGATAGGCTTATTTATAACCTTAACAAATACTTTGTGACGTATAAACTTAGCGTTATTTAATCTGTTTAAAGCTGCAATCGGTAACTTTTCTGTCCTACCTGGGATTCGAACCTGGGTCTACCATGTGAGAGACCTTTTTTTTTCCTCCAATCAGCCAAGAGGAAATCCATGCTTTGCCAGGGACGATATTGCACTTATGAGCTTCAGGCAGTACTATGGTTGTCAACCGCTATGTGTACCCTGGTGTCCTACTTCACACCAGAGTAAAACAAATTGTCAATGGAAGAGTAGGGAGACCACCTCCAACCACTGCAGATGTAATATTGTATTAATATACTCTACCATATAGATTGGTTAAAATAATGTTTTATTCATTAAAATATTGCAGCTTTAAGGATCAGTGTTTAAGATCAACTTACTGTTGAGGCTCTCTCTTAAGCTTATCCTTAAGATGGCAATCACCTCAACAGTTCAGTTTAGTCAGTGTAAAGACGTGTGTGTGTGTGTGTGTGTGTGTGTGTGTGTGTGTGTGTGTGTGTGTGTGTGTGTGTGTGTGTGTGTGTGTGTGTGTGTGTGTGTGTGTGTGTGTGTGTGTGTGCTGTGTGTGTGTGTGTGTGTGTGTGTGTGTGTGTGTGTGTGTGTGTGTGTGTGTGTGTGTGCGCGTGTGTGCGTGCGTGCGTGCACGTGTACACATTTAGAGTCCGAGAGAGCATGCACATCGTTGCATATGAGAAGTGTATGCATGTGCGCACACACGCATGTGAGTGCATGTGCGAGAGTCATGTGCCCGGGGTTAACGTCCTCGCACACTTCGGTTATGAACTATAAAACCCAACACTGTGATTTATCCGCTGCTATATTGCGTCCTCTGCTCTGTGAGACTTTTCAATGGCTGGCACCATTTCTACCCTTTAGGCTCCACAGCCCCCTAATATATGCTTTAGTTTGACTATTACATCTTTCCATTAGCCACTCTTCATACTTTATCAATTTAGTGTTTGCACTGAAGGGAGAACGTGATGTGTTGAGCGGCAGTATGCTGGAGTTTTTAGTGGAGGGTTGTTCTGATCCATCATGTTTGACAGACACAAGGCCTCGGGCCGTCATTTGTCTCTGCTCCCGCCGACACAGGGATGAGAGATTAGATGAACCACTCCTCAGCGCACTTTCACAAAATGCCACGCTGAACATTTCCTCAATTTGTCTGTTCCTCTTTCCCCCGCCATTCCCTGGCACGTCATCGCTAGCTTTTTTATTTTTTATTCTTCCCCCCCCCCACCTATTATACAGTTCTGTTTTTCATATAGACTTCGGATTCAATCACATTCAACGTTATTTCAAATTGATCCAATCCGTGCTAGATGCACCATGCTGAAAATAGCAACAATGTTTCACAGAATGTTTGCCTATTTTCATCTAATGCGTATTTTCGCTGAATGTTTGCTTATTTTTGCAGAACTTTCACCTATCATCACATGCCCAGATAAGAGAATATAATTATTGTGTTTACCCTTGAGTGGATGATAGTTGTGCATTTTGGGAGGGGGGGGGGTCTGCAGGAGGGGTGGTTGTGGCAGTGGTGGTGGTGTTGTGGATTTGCGAGAGAGCACCGTTACAAATAGAAGAGTGGCCGCTCCTCCCGAATGTGGCAATGTCTTTTTACATGTGGTTAATTAGAAGTAGTGTGGATGTTAGTAAATATTAAAGGACAAAGGTAGAGCTAGTAATTAAATTCTGGCATGCTGACACAGCGATTAGCTAACCCTTATGTCTGATAACATCCACACACACACACACACACACACACACACACACACACACACACACACACACACACACACACACACACACACACACACACACACACACACACACACACACACACACATATACACCCTCACACATATATACAGACAAACACGCACACGCGCATGCATGCACGCACACGCACACACACACACACACACACACACACACACACACACACACACACACACACACACACACACACACACACACACACACACACGCACACACAAATGCAGCGGCACACCCTTAAGCTGAGCGTTTGCTCTTATTTAAATGGGAGGTTGATAAGGGCCCCCCTGAAAGTCTAACGTTACCCTCTTTAGATTCCCTCTGCTCCTCTCTCTGCTTCTGCCCCCACATTAAGGGCTTTAATAAAACAGTGATATTATTTCAGTTATTGGTTGCGGGGTTATGAAGATGGTATCGTTTTAATTGCTTGTGCACGCTTGCGGGATCCGCGGAGATTGTTCTGGGATGCAAACATAAGCAGAATGTCGACTCCAAAAAAACAATCACTGAGACCCCCCCTCTCTCTCACCCACCCCCCCGTGTGTCTTCTAATGCATCCCATGCAAATAACCAGCCTCTCATTTAAAGCATAGCTTTGATTTATAGGTGCACAGGTGGAGTGATATACAGTGGTAGGCCTTCGCGAACGCATGCACATAGGCCTACGTAGGTAAACAAACGTCTTCACAATACGGAGGACACTGAAATACCTGGAGTTCCATGTGGTTTTAAACTTTTTTTTGAGAGTTTGGCATCAGTCCGTTATATGATCTTCTCATGGTCATGCCATCTGCCCGCACTTCAATGAATGTTATTTTGATGAAGTAGCTTTTGCTATTGTATTTCGGCCCAATTATATTCTAATTATATTTGGACATTTTCCTCTTTGTATATGGATTTTTTTTGTGTTTTGTGTATGGTTGTGGAGAAAAGCCCCAAAGGAAAAAAAAGACAACAACTTTATCTATTAGCATGGATCACAGCCCACTCTCCCATTGATGCACAGAGCAGATTCCATTTTGCTGAGTTGAGAAAAGGCATCTATAAAGAGCCATGACATTTTAATCAACCAGACTATCTCTTTACTAACATCATGTTCTCCTCCCCGCGCCTTCATCTACTTATCAGAGATGGTGGAGATGGACCCCCCTTCTCTAGTTCAGCGCCTTCAGAGCGAGACTTTTCCCTCTGTCTGATTAGTGTTGTGATTATCTGCATTGTATGGTCATGCCTGTGTGTGTGTGTGTGTGTGTGTGTGTGTGTGTGTGTGTGTGTGTGTGTGTGTGTGTGTGTGTGTGTGTGTGTGTGTGTGTGTGCGTGCGTGTGTGTGTGTGTGTGTGTGTGTGTGTGTGTGTGTGTGTGTGTGTGTGTGTGTGTGTGTGTGTGTGTGTGCACGTGTGCGTGTGCGTGTGCGCGTGTGCGTGTGCGTGCGAGTGTGTGACCAGGCTAAACAGGACTCTTATCTCAGCACTGTGATTTGGCTGCAGCAGGCTAATACTCATAAATGGAATGAGAGAATTGTGTGATTTAATGCTTCACAGGTAATGTAGTTTTTTGGGGCCTTTTACAATAATGGAGCCCAGAGACCATTGGTGTACCGTAGATGTTATTAGACTCTATGCTCCGGACGAAAATTCAAGCTGGACAATGTTGTATATGAATTAATGTATGGTTCCGCACGGGAGGGACCGCAGGTAATGAATTTCAGTGAATATTGCTGGGTTGCTCGTACGGAGACCTTTGGCAAGTTGTCATTGCCTCGTTACACTGTACCATTGACCCTGTGACATTTTGTTGACTGACTGATTGTTCCCTCAAGTCTCCATCTACCCTCAGGCTCCCCCGGTCAGCAGGGATCAGCTTATGGCCTTCACATCTATATACCTTAACTATAGGCAGAGACAGCGCTGAGCTGAATGGAGATCAGTGTGGGTAATAGCGCCACAGTGCTCCATCATCCAACTAGAATGGTTAGGAAGAGCGTGTGTGTGCAGAGGGAGGCGATCGTGGGCACCACGCCTGAGGGGCTCCTCCGGTCCAATCAGACGCCTTGCCCCCCCCACCCACCCCGCCCCCAAGGGGCGGTTCCATCAGCGTCCTCTCCTGGTCTCATGCTCCTCAGCGTTTTAGTGTGATTATTTTACCCGGGATCCTGCCCCGGGCGCCAGCCCACCTTTTTACATATGCACAAGCTGAACTTTTGACCAGGCCCCAGCAGTCAGCGCTGTATTAGAGGAACCGCTTGTTCAGGCAGGGAGTCGCGCCTCCTCCGTGGGTCTGAGAGCCCTCCTTCCCTGTTCCCCCACGGGATTAACCCCAGAGACACAGCCCACCACGCAGGCAGCTGCATTACCATAAAACAGACATACAGATACGTACATGGTGTGTGTGTGTGTGTGTGTGTGTGTGTGTGTGTGTGTGTGTGTGTGTGTGTGTGTGTGTGTGTGTGTGTGTGTGTGTGTGTGTGTGTGTGTGTGTGTGTGTTTCAGACATGTGTACAGTACACAGAAAAATCTTGAGTGTGAATTTATCTCTGAGAGTGTAAAAATGGGTCCATTAAATTAAAGGTGGTGTAAATTATTCATATTTTTTTCTTTTGTTAAAATAAGTTTCATCCGACATACAATCCGATATATATATATTTTCAGGTTGGGAGACCCAATTGTATGCAATCAGGAGAATGAGCAAACTAAATTGTACTGGATCTCTCTCCTGATGGGATGAAATTGGTGTCCCACCTGAAAATGTATTTTCTGTTTAGTAAAGAGCTGGAGAGATGGATTAGACCCCTGCTACAGAACAAACACTCTATTGCAATGATCACTGTCGGATTATAGAGCATTGACTGTTTAACAAAACTTGTTTTTAGACAATAAAATATCACTTACACACCCCTCTAACACTCAGGATTTTAGAGCGTATGTAAGGTCAGTTACTTGTAATCTGCAATCTGTGTTGGAGCGCACCCAAACAGTGTCTCTGCCACACGTCCCTGTGTGTGTGTGTGTGTGTGTGTGTGTGTGTGTGTGTGTGTGTGTGTGTGTGTGTGTGTGTGTGTGTGTGTGTGTGTGTGTGTGTGTGTGTGTGTGTGTGTGTGTGTGTGTGTGTGTGTGTGTGTGTGTGTGTGTGTGTGTGTGTGTGTGTGTGCGCGTGCGTGCGCGCGGTGTCACACATCCTTGTACAGTGTGATTTGGGGGCCGTGTGTGCGTGTTGCTCAGCCATGTGGAAAGGCAGAGGGGCAGAGGTCCCAGTCTCCCTCCCCCACCCCGCTGCTCCTCTGTGGGGTTAGATGAGCTGCCAGCCCTCCTGTAATAGAGTCCTCCAGGATGATTAGGAGCTACACACTCCCAGCACTCCATACAGCCATGTCCCCGGTGTTCTTTTAACCACTTGCACCCACTTGTCCAAAGAATTCAAAAATGTTTCGAAAATAGCAGATCTTCAAGCTCACAACACATCGCATGTGACTCGATGTGAGACATTTTCAAAGAATTTATTAATTTTACGTTTAAAAAATGTTCAAAATTGTCAAATATTACAAACTGTTTAAAAACATCTCTCCTATAATGACATGCCCAAAATAGGGAGGTCAGGTTTACAGTGAATTATTCTTCAGAGTAAAAATAGATTGTTATGGGTAAATCTTTTAACTCTCAAGAGAATTTTTGTTCTCTCTTCTGGGATGTGGACATAATATTTCAGTTGAACCTGAATCAGTTTACAGTGTAGGAGTCCAATGACGCAACAAGGCCACTGGGATCTGGTGACGCAGGGATCAGCTTATGGCCTTCACATCTACAACCAATATGATGAGTATGATTGCTGATGAGCGTTTTTGCTTCTGTGCTATTGATATGAGTGTGTGTGTGTGTGTGTGTATGTATGCGTGTGCGTGTGCGTGTGCGTGTGCGTGCGACAGAGGGAAAGAGGAGAGAGGTAGTGTGATGTGGGTGGGATGGATAAAAGCATACAATCTCATTTGGCTTTATTGACATGTGTGTTCCTGCCCAATCCTGTTACTGGGATTATTATCCATGGAGATACCATTTCATTAAAGAAAACACACACACACACACACACACACACACACACACACACACACACACACACACACACACACACACACACAGATACACACAGATACACACATACACTCACACACACATGCAAACGGTGAGTGAATAGAGATGGCCCGAGGCCTGGTTATGCGGTCCATTGCACAGGGAAACTGTGTAAATGGTTTATTGTGGATGAGTTGATGTGATGGAGAGCGTGTCTGGATCAATAAAGAACCAATCAAACGCTGACAGTCTGCTTCCAGGCCAGCCATTCACTATTCCCCGCCCGCATGCGCTGGTGCATACACACTGGTGTGAAGGGAACGCCAACGGAACTGAACACCTACACTGTTACCAAATGGACATGGGTTCGGTTTGATTCTTTTATTCATATCTATTTTTTTTTGTCTCTTTGAACCTACCTATTTTTTCCCCTCTAATGTCTTCGCTGAAAATAGCCGATCTACAAGCTCACAACGTGTCGCCTTGAGCTTTTAGATCTGCTAGTTTCACTGAATGTTCGACACATACAGTAATAGTCACGAGAGTTCAAGTGGTTAACAGTGATTAACCACGTGATTCATTTGGTTCGTTTTTGTGCTGTTATGCTGGATGCATACGGCACTGTATCGCGGCGGTCATTTATTCTATGTAGCTTTTAACGTTGCTCTAGCGTTAACTCCAACTAGGATATACTGTAAGAAATAGTTTATGGTAGGAGAGAATAGTGCCTTAGCCTCTCTCTCTCTCTCTCTCTCTCTCTCTCCCCCCCCCCTCTCCCCCCATACCACATCGTTGCTGCTCTCTCTCCAGTCCCAGACACCTCAGGGAGGCCATTAGGACGTCTCCCCAGCCGGGGGTGTGTGCGTCGGGGCTGCAGTCTGAGTCGGGTGCTGGCCTAAATTACCCCCCGAGCCACAGGTCAGACCTGGCTAGACCCTGGCAGCCCTGGGACCCCGTGCCTCTAATAGGAGGGATCAGACCAGGCCAAAGAGGCCAAAAGCAGACCTGAGCACAACAACAGTATTTTTACTCAATCCCTCGCCCTCTCGGAGGGCCAATTTATGCTCCGTCGTACAACAGTGTTGCGCGCCAAAAATAGCAGATCTGCAAGCTCGCAACACATCGCGGATGACGCGCTGTGAGCTTGTAGATCTGTTATTTTTGGTGTGCGACACCGGCCTGTAACTAAGTACAGTACGTATAAGTCAGGTACAAGTCTTCCACAATTCCTGCCTCTCTCTTATCACCCCAAGAGCCATCCACCCCAGTGACCCGTCCACCATGGGGAGAGTGAGGTAAACCATCACCCCTCCCTCTCCCCCACCCATCCACTCCTTCCAATGCCCCCCCCCCTTCCATCGTGACACGGCGCTGATGGACTATTTTTCAAATTGATTTTAAAAAAATGTACATAAGCAGCCCCGATCCCCGAGCCCAGATTACCTATTGATTTTTAATATGAAAAGCTCATTATATAAGCAGGAACTCGCAACACAAAAAGCTAGCCAACCTTTGCATAAATCCTTTAATTGAATTTCCAGAGCCCGTGGTTCTACATTTTTTTAATTAAATCCATTTCTTTCCTTTTTTTTCCTTTTTCCTATTTTTTTTCCCTTTCTTTTTTTTAAGGGTTTGCTATGTAATTTGCATGCTGTGAAGTGGGTGCTGTCCCAGATAAAGTACCATTGATCCTTATTAAGGCTCACCTCTGGGCTCGCTGAAAACCAACCGCAGAAATTAAATGTGCTCGTGGTGCATATACTTATTGCCCGCATGATAGGATTAGAGGGAAGGAGAGAGAGAGAGAGAGAAGGAGGGAGGGAGGGAGATGGAGAGAGAGAGAGAGAGAGAGAGAGAGAGAGAGAGAGAGAGAGAGAGAGAGAGAGAGAGAGAGAGAGGGGAGTGATGTGGGGGGTTAAGAGGTGGGGAGAGAAAGAGACGGGGGGATTATTAATGGTTGTTCATATTAATGTAATATTTCACCTTTCCTTCTCTGGGGTGTGCTCATGAAGAGCGTGTTTATAAATACAGTTTGGCCCGGGTTGTTACTTTGGTTTCACGTCAAAACCCACAGGTCCCGTCTGCCGGGGGACTGCTCTGTGTTTTCACCGGTGGCATTTGGGACGCAGCTTCATATTAAATATTTAGGTTAATTGCCACCACGATGCTAACCGCTCCCCTCACGCATTTGTTCCTATGTGCTGTTCAAGTTTTTTGAGCTGTTGTCTTTGCTAACATTAACCTTTTTTTCCCCCCTGCACTGGAGATGAGGGATATAATTACTGCTGATGGCAGTTGGTGAATAAATAAAGCCACTGTTCAATAGGTCCTCGTTATGAGGCGGTGGTGATCACTGATCAGTGATTGGTCAAAGGAGAAATAGTCCCTGCTTTTAAAGCTGCTATCTGTAAATTTTATGTCACACCCTGGAATCGAACGTCTGCTGCAAGAGAGACCACATTTCTGCTGCTCATCCAGGAGTCAGTCCCCGCTTGACCAGGGGCGATATTGCATGTATGAGCTTCAGGCGGTACTAGTTGTAAACCAGTAGGTGTCCTACCCGACACCAGGATATAGACTGATTAGACTCTAAATGTCTCAATGGAGAAGGAAGTGGGACACCACCTCCAGCCACTGCAGATGTGCTAACATACTCTACCATAAATCTACCTAACTAACTCTACCGTTAATACATTTTCACGCACATCTTGTGTGTTTCTCCAAACAAAAATAAAGTTTTGTACGGAGCAAAAAGAGGAGAGTGGTGAGCCTTCCTTTTTCAAAATAAGATTGTATTCATTACAATAAATTCCGGATTGCAGCTTTTAAAAAATGAAAATCTGTCCTTCCTCTACCCTGTGTGTGTGTGTGTGTGTGTGTGTGTGTGTGTGTGTGTGTGTGTGTGTGTGTGTGTGTGTGTGTGTGTGTGTGTGTGTGTGTGTGTGTGTGTGTGTGTGTGTGTGTGTGTGTGTGTGTGTGTGTGTGTGTGTGTGTGTGTGTGTGTGTGTGTGTGTGTGCGCGCGCGCGCGGCGTGCGTGCTTTTTTCTGTGCTTGTGTGCGCACGTGCATGCGTGTGTGGACAGTGAAATTTGTCCTGAGCTTGTACTGTGGTGATAGCCAACCAAACAGGCCCTGTGTTTGTGTGTGGTAGGTTGTATGCAGACTGTGGAGCAGATCGATAGGGATTAACCTCTGACCCTGGCCACATACTTATAGCCCAGTCCTCCCTGCTCACACATCCCTCATCAGTTTCACTTAAACACTGCACCTCACTCAATAAGGCACCGTGCGCTAATTCATTTCAGAGACGGAGAGGCCCTATCACAGAACTCTTTTCTCACACACACACACACACACACACACACACACACACACACACACACACACACACACACACACACACACACACACACACACACACACACACACACACACACACACAAAAGCCCTTTACAACACACAGGCCAATGTGCCTTAAGTCTACTCAAATCTACTCAAACCTGTGCAGGGACCAATAGAGAAATGGGGTTTTAGCTAGGGGTGGGACGATATGGGTATCTCGCGATACGAGCTGTGGCGATATTTGGCCCACGATAACGATAATAACACGATACACGATATCTGCGATACTCGATATATTGCAAGAAATGTAATCGACGATATATCACGATATCTGTAACTGAAAAATACCCATAAAAGGCAAAAATCCAGAATTATTTAATGATGTGCATGCATAGTGACAGTAAAACACTGACTGCAACCTGTCCACAAGAAAGAATGCAAAATAACCCCTCTAAAATATTTTGTGCAAATTAAATTTACATGGAGAAAATGCTTTCTTAATAATGAGAGTATCAACTTGTTTTATGTAAACCTGGCAGTGCTTAACAAGTATCACCAATTTGTTTTATGTAAACTTTGGCCCATTTCAGGTCTTATTGCATAAGAATACAATAAGATAAAATGAAATCCTTGGCTAATATCAGTGGTTAGGATGTGTGTAAGTACTGTATGTGAACCAGAATACTTTATTATTATTAGTATTATTATTAGTGTGGTTGCCCTAACAGGGCAACCAGACTATAGTAATCCTCCAGCTTTATTAGTGTGGTTGCCCTAACAGGGCAACCAGACTATTGTTCTTGATGAACTTTATTTATTTATAGATAAACAATACTTTGAACCGCATCTCCTCCCACAGTTTATTTTTCCCAATTTAGTGCCATATGTCAAAATGACCGGCTTCACCGGGAATCGTGTGCTTGTATTTTGCTAAGAGATTGGTTGCATAGTTTTATTGATATTGATTTATTAGTGCATTAAATTTCCCCATCCGCTTTAATGTAAAAGTGAAAAAACTCAAATTCAAGTATTTTTTTCTCACAAACCGTAGGAGCTAGAGTTACCAGATTTGGAGGGGAGGTTCATGATTTAGTCCGAAATTATTAAAAAAATAATTACACTAATCGGCCACATGGTGGCGCTATAACAGCGCCCTTTACGTTTTGGCCTATAACTCTTGAACCATAGGTCGTAAAATCAAAATGTATTTTTCCCTGGATTCCTTGGGTCACTACGCATCTCCCCATATAGGCCACGCCCATTTGCGTCAGGATACATTTTCCGCCATTTTGAATTTTCTTCAAAACACACTTTTTGCACCTTTTCCTATTTTTTTTTCCCAAATCTCACAAAAATCGGTACACGTGATCTATGGACTCATGCGATAAACCTATCCAAACGGCATTTTGATAGTCCTTACCGTTCGTCCATAATTGGCTTCCAAAGTTAGTGGGAGGAGCCCGTTTTACCAAAAATGCCAAGAATCACGAACGAAACGTCCAATCAATCCCAAATTTGAATCACATGTCGAGGGTGGTTTACTCAACGAATCCCCAAAAGCATTTCCACTTTGACCCATAGGGGGCGCCACAACTGTGCAAAACGTAACCGTTTGATGCAAAAACATGATTTTTGGGGGGATCACTCCTCTCAAATTGAAAAGCAGGTGATCTCAGGAGTGACATGACGATGTCATTGGCCCGCTACATTTGTGGGAGGGGCTTATTTATTTTAGTGGGAGGGGCCTATTTCTTCAAATCAAAACGCCATGTATCACGAACACAGGATCCAATCAGCACCAAATTCGAATGGCACGTCACGCGGCCTCCGATGGTATTCCTCCAAGCATATTCCTCAAGTCCGGGCAGCGGCAACCTGCGACCGGCGTCGGCGCAACCACACTTTGCAATTGCCCTGAATTGCGACCCGTCTAGTTATTCATACTGGAGATAAACAATAGTTTAGATCGTCTCTCCTCCCACAGTTTATTTTTCCCAATTTAGTGCCATATGTCAAAATGACCGGCCTCACCGGGAATCGTGTGCTTGTATAAGGCTAAGAGATTGGTTGCATAGTTTTATTGATATTGATTTATTAGTGCATTAAATTTCCCCATCCACTTTAATGGAAAAGTGAAAAAACTCAAATTCAAGTATTTTTTTCTCAGAAACCGTAAGAGCTAGAGTTACCAGATTTGGAGGGGAGGTTCCTAATTTAGTCCGAAATTATTGATATAATAATTACACTAATCGGCCACATGGTGGCGCTATAACAGCCCCCTTTACGTTTTGGCCTATAACTCTTGAACCGTAGGTCGTAAAATCAAAATTTCTTTTTCCCTAGATTCCTTGGGTCATGACGCATCTCCCCATATAGGCCACGCCCATTTGCGTCAGGATAGATTTTCCGCCATTTTGAATTTTCTTCAAAACACACTTTTAGCTCCTCCTCCCATATATTTTGTCCAAATTTAACAAAAATCGGTAAACATGATCTCTGGGCCCCTGCGATAAACATATCCAAACGGTATTTTGATAGTCCTTACCGTTCGTCCGTAAATGGCTTCCAAAGTTAGTGGGAGGGGCCCGTTTTACCAAAAATGCTACAAATCACGAACGAAACGTCCGGTCAATCCCAAATTTGAATCACATGTCGAGGGTGGTTTACTCAACGAATCCCCAAAATAATTTCCACTTTGACCCATAGAGGGCGCCACAAATGCCCAAAACGTAACCGTTTTATGAAAAAACGTGATTTTTGGGGGATCAATCCTCTCAAAATGAAAAGCAAGTGATCTCAGGAGTGACGTGACAATGTAATTGCCGCAGCCTCCGACGGTATTCCTCCCAGCGTATTACTCGGGTCCCGGCGGCACCGACCCGCGAATCGCGTCGGCGCAACCACACTTTGCAATTGCCCTGAATTGCGACGCGTCTAGTTATTATTAGTAGTCTACCCACTTTACCCTCATTTATCTCAATAGCGCCACCACAGACAGGACAGGCGGCATGAAGTACTGCACTCTGTGGCAACCGGGGGAATCCATAGAGCACATGCATGGTGTAATATTTGTTTGGTTTCATTTTATAACTAATGTAATGTAACTATTTTTCATGTATGTGATGCTATATATAATACTGCAGCAAAACTGACAATTCTATTTATTTTTTAATTAAAAAATTAAATAAATAACGATATTTGCCGGCAGTGTATCGATTATTTATCGCGAGAGGGAGTATCGCGATACATCGCAATATCGATATTTTTGCATACCCCTAGTTTCAACGCTGTTTTAACCACTTAAACCCTACATACTGTGCTTAGTTGACTGGGGCACCCCAGGGGTTTATTCTTGGTCCCCTCCTTATTCCCTTTACACCAAATCTCTTTGCAGAAAATAGCTCATCTACATCATGCAGCAATGCGACATGGTGCTGAATGTTCACCTATTTTTGCTGAATGTTCGCCTATTATGACACATGCCCAGAACCAGAATAGAGCTCTGGGCATAGGAATGAACAGATGTCCCTCATTTTGATGCAAGAAAGACGTGAAAGACTTTTGAGTCCAGCATTACTCTTCCTATACATGGACACTCCCAGGTGGAATGTGCCAGGCTGACTCTGCTCCTGATTCAGACAGAGGGACACAGTGGACACTGCACGGTTTATGAGTGTGGATCAAAATTTGACATAGGCCTAGATTGTACAATCCTGAGTGTACATTTAAGTCTGAAAGTGTACAAATGTAACCAAATGGATCCTTTTGTTCACTCACAGGGTTACAAATTGATAAATTAACACTGACGATTTTAAAGTGTAAGCAGGGATATCATTCATTGTTTTGGTGTCTCTCTCTCTACACATAATGCACACGGCTCACACACACATGCAAAAAATAGGTTTTATTTTTTCTTATTCTTTCTTTCTTTTCTTTCTTTCTTTTCTTTTCTTTTCTTTCACTCTCTCCTGAAGTATTGACATGAGGGCTGACTGATTGGTCTGATGTCTCTCTATCTAGCGCACACATGCACATGTGAGACTGTGTGTGTGTGTGTGTGTGTGTGTGTGTGTGTGTGTGTGTGTGTGTGTGTGTGTGTGTGTGTGTGTGTGTGTGTGTGTGTGTGTGTGTGTGTGTGTGTGTGTGTGTGTGTGTGTGTGTGTGTGTGTGTTGAGCTGTGCAGTGTCAGCAGTATGTGCTGCAGGTATTGACCCAAGTCTGTCCTCTGCTCGGACTGGGCTTGGCTCTTGTCCCTCACTTGTCATCTCTCTCTGTCTCTCTCCCTCTCTCAGCTAGTCATTGTGAATATTCCTAGAACAAATTTTGTTCTCTGTCCATAGCTGCGAAGAAATAAAAACACTACTTTGTTTCATGTTTGTTACCTCTGCCTTTAAGTGTAATTTGATATACAGTATATATATATATATATATATATATATATATATATATATATATATATATATATATATATATATACACACATACAGTATATATACATAATTATATAGTTTTTGTGTTGAACAGTATCAAACTGTTACTCCACATTCCACACTGTGCGTTAAAAGGCAACTATAGGCTGATGGGGGTGAGAGACATGACTGACCTTAATACTGCACAGAGTGGCTATGCTTTTAACACACACACAGATTTGCATAATGACCAAGACCAAGGGGGAGGGGGTGAAAGGTCAAATGCAACATATAGGAGGGCACGCTGTTTTCGCAGTCCCACCTGTCCCTCCTCTGAAAACAACTGGCTACATTTCCTCTTTTTTTACACTGAACACTTGATTCCCCTATCCATTACATTTGGGCATATATGTTTTTCGCTCTGTAGTTTTTATGTAGAAGATGTCCCTCCCTTGCGAGTTGTTGTGTGGCTGTTGGGACTTGATACACCTTGATTCACCTTGTATTATTTCCATGAATGGATCATAATCCAATCAATCAGACTAAAACAGCTTGTTTACCCTCCTGTCCCTCCCCCCTCTGACCACACACACACACACACACACACACACACACACACACACACACACACACACACACACACAAACACACAGATATGTACCACCCACGCACACATGCACATATGCAGGCAGCCTCTTAGATGCATGTCATTCCAGTAGTGGGGACCCCCCCTGGGGTATAGGCCACTCTATGTGTTATTGATCGTGTTGCTGTTGCATGTTGTGCTCAATCATGTGTTCCATGCGTCTCATGCTGTCCTATCCCACCTGGCCCATTAGATTAGGCTAATGCATTCAGCCATTGATTAGTCATTACACTCGGACCCCACCGCCCCCTGATCGCCTACCTGGTTTCACTGCCACTTGACCCGCTCAAACCCCGGTTCTCTCCGTGCCGTCCCAACATGTTGCTGCATGCTGTAGCTACTGTAGTTTGCTATGCTATCAGTGATCTGTATTGCAGTGTGTAGGTTCACTCGGGGTCAGCAGCACCGTATGATATTCAATAGCGATAGGGTCTCCGCCATGCGTTTCCTAATCACATGCAACAGGGAGCTATAGATCGTACCGTTGAGCGCGGGGCGCCAGGCCGCTTTGCCCGGCATTGATGAAGAAATTTAGCTTGAATGACTCGGCTCGATTGGAGCGTTGGTGTGGTCGAGTCTTTACAGAGCTCAGAGGGAGGCCTCTGTGTATTAGATTATGTATTGGGGGTTCATCATATTGTCCATATCTGACCCATCCTAACTTTCAAAGAATGACCCAGGCCTGCCCTGGGCAGAATAGCTGGGCCACATGGCTGTTTAAGATGGAGGGAGCGGTCTCTCTCTCTCTCTGTCTCTCTCACCTCTCTCTCTCTTTCTCTTTCTCTGTGCTCCGTCTGACCAGCCAATGTCAGGACTATCACCTTGAGAGCCTCACTTAGGAAATAATAAGTCCCCCCCTCGTCTCCCTCTCACACTCTATCGCTCTCTCACTCTTAGCCTTTACCCCCACCCTCCAACTGTCCCCACTCCTCTCTTATAACTCCACACCCCCACCCCTTCTTTACCTCCTTTTCCCTCTCCGTTGTATTGAATTCGGCTGTGAGCAATAGCTGTTTTAGGGACAGGACCATTGATGTTTGTTCGCGTGTGTGTGAGAGAGCGTGTGTGTGTGTGTGTGTGAGAGAGCGTGTGTGTGAGCGTGAGTACATGGTGCGTGCATGTATTCTGGGCGCGTACCACAGACGGATCTAAGTGATGGGGGATAGATGTGCTTATTGGATATGAGCTGGCTACTCCGTGGCTCTGCATTAAATTGATATTGAATAGGAAATTAATGATTGGATAATTCCATCGATGTTTCTGGTATTGAACATATAAACAAAATGTTCTTTTGAAGCATTGTGTGGGTGTTCCACTCCTGGGAGACAGGGTGGGGGGCGGAGGAGTAGTCCCAGTTGTGCTTAAGAAAGAATAAGTCCATGTTAAGTCCATAGTGTATTGGAAAAGAGAGAGAGAGGGAGAGAGCGGATCGATGTAGACTCGGCACTTCGAGACGCACTTGAATTGTATTATTTCCTTTCAGATTTCTGCCTTCGCAAATCCATCTTCACACAGCGATGACAGATTTGATACGAATTGCCAGCGTTGTCATAAAGACAGATCTGAATTCATTGAGCAGTTCTCAAAAGTGAATTTATACCGCCTTTATCGCTGGAAGCTATACGGAACATAAGGGATGTAGTGATGCTGTTGTCTTTGATAAAGGGATGCTTGTTGGTCGTAGTCCTTACATTTCGAAGACTTAATTTATACTCTGTTCTATGACAATGTTGCATGCTGGAAACACCCTATTGGCTATTTTTGACGTGCAACACGTCACGTGAGGAAGTATAAATGAGGCTTAACTGTTCAACTGTCTTTTCTTTTTTTTTCACCCTGAATGCGCAACTAACACTGTATTGTTGATGCCCAAAATCTTCCAGAATCAAAGAATTCCAACTTTCCCAAAGTGGCGATGCTTGTCGGCACTGAGACAGATCAAAGGGATGAGAGACGGTTGGAGTGTGAGTGGAGGAAACTTGTTTAATTAAAAGGAAGCGACGGAGGGGAGGGGAGGGGGGTGTGGAGAGATGTTCTTTGATGCGTGCTCTGGATGCACCGTATATGTTATGTGGTTATTACGCACGATTTTGCTTAAGCGATTCCAGGAGAGGGTGGGAGATAGAGGGAAGGAGGGGCGCTGTGTGTGCAGGAACGGAGAGCAAGGAAGGAGTGAGCTTGATGAAGTTTCTGATTATCCTTACCTCTGGCACCGGGAGAAGAATTACTGAATGCCATTTGGGTCAGTGCGCTTTATGGAACTACATTTATGAAATACATCTCTCCCACTCTCTCTCTCTCTCTCTTTTGCTCTCTCTCTCTCTCTCTCTGTGTCTCTTCTTTTCTCCCTCTCTCTTTTTCTAATTGGAGATGCAATAAAGGTGTGTGGGGTCAGTGGTTCTTCAAGGTGAGGCCTCATGCGTGTCTCA
>NC_137610.1:17853608-17871108 GCF_963280865.1 Gymnoscopelus braueri | reverse complement strand
TCACGCAAAAGTTGTGAGAATAGACCATCTACAGGCTCACCACACGTCACAATGCAACACGTTGTAGATTGTAGATTCGCTATTTTGAACATTTTCATCTATAATACATGTAACATTCCCAAAATAGGGACACCATGTTAGAAAGGGGTTACTGTTGATTGTTTTTTATAAATATATAACCACTAAAAAGTATTAACCAGAGCTTGTGACTGAATAATAACTACACTGGATCCATTGGAACACAGGCTCCTTTTTTCTCTATTTCCCGAAAAGTAACGGTTTTGGACATACAAGGTTTCCACCTGACAGCGAAGAACTGATGAATTCTCAGCGTCAACCCCTCTCCCACAAACCAACACCCTCTTTCCCCCTCACCATAGTTTGTGCATACAAGACGCTTGCACGCCACCGATTGCCATTGACCTCCAGCAGATGAATATTAGATGAAGCAGCAGCCAATATGTGCATAGCTGAGTTCAGGACAGCAACGATTTTAATGGCAGCCAGCAGCCATTAACAGTATATCTGAAAATAGACAGAGGATTTTCCATAGATCATTAATGACGGGAAATCTATCCCTCTTTCCCTCCCTCCATCTGTCTATATATCTCTTCTCTCTCCTCTCGTCTATTTATCTGCCCCCCCCACCCCCCCGCAACTTTTTTATTTGTGCACGCAGTATATTTCATCTGCGTACCATTTGCACCCTTAGTTTTCACAGACAAAGCTGGTCTAAACGCGCCATTTAAAATGCGTGGTGTGATGTTTTGAATTGAAGCCGACTAAATGTCTTTTTAGTATATACTCCACGTCCCCGCCTCCCATATTCCTTGTTATTCTAGTTTAGTGCTGTAATCAAGCAGGGCTTGCCAATAAAGTTTATTGTACGGAGCTAAGTGTCAATATCACACACACACCCAGGGCAAAGAGGTCCCTTTAATTAGAATAGGAGAGAGCAGGGGGCGACACTGTGTGTGTGCGTGTGTGCGCGTGTGCTTGCGTGTGTGTGCGTGCGTGTGTGTCTGTGTGGATATACACAAGCACATTTGTGGGTGGGTGTTTGTGTGTGCACGCATACGTGACGGAATTTCTCAGTTGATATTAACTATCATAGACTCTAAAACGCCAGTATTAAACGCAGTTCTGTCATTGTGAAGAAGTAACATTGTGTGAATGAATAAAAAAAATAAGATTCCCAGAAAAAAATAAATGTGACACCAACCTCCACTGCTTTTATGAACCGATCAATTCTAGGTTTACTTGCCTACCGAGCCTAGATGTTTAGAATCGGTGTTGAATCCCAGCAAACAATAATCCCTGCTATATGAAGTATTGATTAGTCCGAGTCCCTCTATGTCTGCTTTTAATAAAAGTACCATTGTAAAGGTCTTTATGATGCTGGTTCAACTCAGCCGGGAGAAAAGTTTCACAAACTGCCGCATCGTGTCTACCGGTGCCGCCTGAAACCAGGAATGTTGTCTTCTCTGCTGATTACAGTCACCCAGGTGGCTATGACTAATCACCAACCTTTAGTTTACTTTAGCCAAATATCACATTGGCATAATACAAACATTTTTGGCGGTCATTCCGATTCAGGAGTGCAGCTCGTGCATCTTTTGCTCGCAAGTCCATGAGTAGAGGCCATTCCTCACCCCCCCTCCTTCCGCTCCTTGTCGCTGTGCACTCTATTTTCCCATTAGGCCATTTGCAAACGGGGTCCTTTTTAATATGTAGCTTCGTGTTACTGATAGGAATTCTTTGAGCGAGGGCAAGACGTCGGAATTGAAAACACCTCCCACTCTAAAACGCGCGGTCCCTGTGGCGGCGAGGGGCGGGCCCCCGCCTTCAATCAAACGGTAAAACACAAAAACCATTTCCCATTACAATGCAGAGAGATTAAAGACAGATTAAACGTATGGGAAGCCGGGGCCGATGCCAGCCGCAGATAGTGCATATTCATTATGACACTCTCTCTCTGACACAGCGCGGCGAGCGCACGAGAAGGAGAGAGAGGTGAGGGGCACGAGCGACGGAGAACAGACAGAGGAGAGGGGGAAAGGGGACAAACACAGGGAGAGAGTGTGTGTGTGTGTGTGTGTGTGTGTGTGTGTGTGTGTGTGTGTGTGTGTGTGTGTGTGTGTGTGTGTGTGTGTGTGTGTGTGTGTGTGTGTGTGTGTGTGTGTGTGTGTGTGTGTGTGAGAGAGGAGAGCAGATGGAGGAGTAATTTGCGTGGGATGTGGAAGATGGGGAAACATGGCTGCGTGTCAGCGCTGAGCGATGCCTCCCCTTCTGAAAGAAATCAATTTAGGGCGGGACGGGGACGCCGTGCATACAATAATTGAATATTACTGCTTACCATCTCCCTCACATGCAGCGCTCTGCTCTGCACTGCACTGTAAACCGCATGGAGGGAGTGAATTAGGCGCTGCAACGGTGGATAGATAGGGGGATAGGGGCCAAAGTATATTGAAGAGGTTCAATTACAGATAATAAGTTGATACACCCCAAATAATCTCCTCAAATAACATGCACAGTGCAGGAGAGGAATTACATCAGAACACCGCTTGGCCAGTGTGTGTGTGTGTGTGTGTGTGTGTGTGTGTGTGTGTGTGTGTGTGTGTGTGTGTGTGTGTGTGCGTGTGCGTGTGAGCCTGTGCGTGCACATGCAGGCTTTGGTCTATCTGCTTGTCAAGGTTGTCTACTCCTTTTTAGTATGTTTCTTTGTCTATCTTTCTCTGTGTCTGCCTGCTTGTCTGTCTGTCTGTCTGTCTGTCTGTCTGTCTGTCTGTCTGTCTGTCTGTCTGTCTGTCTGTCTGTCTGTCTGTCTGTCTGTCTGTCTGTCTGTCTCTCTGTGAATCCGGGCCCTGACCTATCAGATCCATCAGTCCTGTCTGGGCCACATGGCATGATCAATAATCACAACTGTTAATCAATGGGCTTTTAAATAAGCATCGACCCTGCTTACAAGGTTAGCCTCGTTTATTGGTTTACATTGGGCTAAGTAACACAATCAACCAGTCATAAGAGGAGATGTCTTCAAAACAGATGAAAAGGTACGCTCTTTTTACTCTCCCCTTCTCTCTCTCTCTCTCTCTCTCTCTCTCTCTCTCTCTCTCTAACACACACACAAACACACACACACACACACACACACACACACACACACACACACACACACACACACACACACACACACACACACACACACACACACACACACACACACACACACACACACACACACACACACACACACACACACACTCCTTATCTTGTCGGCTTGATCAGAATGATTAGGATGGGGGTTGTTGAACTCAAGCCATTGGACTCTTAGTAGTGTTTGGTCTATCTTTTCTTTATTATTGTAGGTTGACTATGCTTAGATGCCTATTTTACATGTTTTTTTTAATGTTTTTTTTTATTATAATGTGTTTTAATGATGTTTCTGCTGTAACACCTTCATTTCCCCTCTGGGATGAATAAAGTACCTACCTACCTACCTACCTACCTACCTACCTACCTACCTACCTACCTCCCAGCGAGGAGCCTCACTGGGAGGACATATGCAAGGAACACCCTATTCCTCACAGTTCATCTCCCTGCTTACAGGCGCCCTTGACCAACTCATAGGAGTCACTGGTGCAGTGTCAAAAATCACTCCTGCGAATGTGAACACAGCCAGTTGTGCTCGTATGGCACCACAGAGGATTCAAACCCCTAATCTCGGGGTTGAGGGGCAGGAACCTTACCCTTGGACCACGAGTTCCTGGGCAATGATTTTTTCTGCATGGCATTGAAAGAGGTAGCTTGTCTAATAGGCTGTCAAATACACAAATCTGTCAGATACAGACAGACAGACAGACAGACAGACAGACAGACAGACAGACAGACAGACAGACAGACAGACAGGCAGGCAGGCAGGCAGGCAGGCAGACACATAGTCAGTCTGTCTATCTGTGTATCTGTCCAAAGCTAATCCCGTAAAGATTTGTATCGATTTCTATCCCCTTATTGATCCTGCTTATTGATCCGATTCCTTATCGATCCCACTATTGATCCTTTTCTATTATTGGTAGCTGTTGGTAAATTGGTTTGAATCTGGGGCATTCTATCACTTTAATTTAATTTCCGCAGACAATCAAAGCCAGGGTATGTTGTCTTCAACTGATGCGCAACATTGAAGCAATATGCACATGCAAGACATTAAATTCATGTTCCTTGTTTTACCAACAGTTGGCAAGAAAATTCAACTGAAGTCAAAATCTTTATTAGAACGACATTATGTTTGTGACAGTGATGTGATTTCAATTACATGACTTTCGTCTCTCGAGACGTGACGTCGCGTCCCACTTGAATTAGAGAATTGATAAGTCAAAACCTTACTGAATTCCCGACCACCTATAACTTCGGAATCGATTCCGTCCAATTCCGATTCTCGATCCCCATTCCTACTCGTAAACCACTGGACTGATTGCCACCAAAGGGTCCATTTAGACCCCTGGTGGTCCCCAAACCCGACGTTTAGAAACAGTGGAATAGCAGTCGAATCGGGCTGAAACCTTTCCCAATGTCATAGATGTGTCATAGATGTGTCATAGATATGTCATAGACACGTCCACATGAAGTCCCAGATCCACGTGAAGCCATGCCGTTATTGAGCCCAGTCTTGTCTTTAAATGAGGCAATGTAATGCACTGGTAAGATTTGAATGATAATATAACATAAATTTTTAGGAAAAATAATTGTAAACAAATCATGGTATGTATTTTTTCAAACCCTTAAGAAGTGAGTTTACATTGTGACACTGATAAGAACTTAAAGGTCTGGTGAAATGAAAAATAAGTTTTTCACACTTTTAGAGCACATCCGTGGTCATCATATGGGCATTACTAACAATAGATGCCAATAATAAAATCTTAATTACTTCCTGTGAACGAAAACGTGCTATAAATGAATCTTAATTTCGTTCACTAGTGTGCTTCCCATAGCTGCACGTTCCTCCAATCACAGCTGATTTTAATTACAGAACTACTCCGTTTTGTATCTCGTTCAAGATTACATCCAGACGGTGTATTACTCATTGAAAACTAATCAGCACACTAAACTATGTATCTGAAAACATTTTAGGTTAGAATTAAGCAACTTGGTAGCAAACATTCTCTCTCTCCCTTGGCCAGCATGCGCCTGCAGTCTACAAACATTAACACTGCGCACCACGTGAGTGAGATTACACAGTGCCATAGCCTGAAGGGATGGAACCTTCTGATTGGTTGCGAGGGCGTTTGAGACTGAAACTTCAAAATAAAAAGACAGAAAATGTCATTTCACTGGACCTGTAAAGTATACTACGTTAGTTCCATTGGTCCAAGTCGGAACACAATCGATTGATTGACCATTAAAAAAAACATACTCTGAAAATGGGGCGCGAATGCTTTTGAAGTTTTCAAGTGGGCCCTGATCCCGAAAAGGTTGAGAACTTTAATGTATGTAATGTACACAAGCAAAACTGTTACTGAAGAGGCATTGGCCGCGTTTACCAAAGAGATTCGTAGAGATGCTGCGTAGAGATGCTGCGTAGAGATGCTGCGTAGAGATGCTGCGTAGAGATGCTGTGCAGGTCTTACGACGGGTCTTACGTGCGTCCACACAGGCTGCGCAGTACCTTAGCAGGCACGTAAGATTTCAGGTCATGCGTAGCCTACGCAGCTTGCGTAAGAGCCTCCTACACAGCTGGGACTGGGCGAAACCTACGCTCTACCCTCATTAGAAGCAGCTGGTTGTGCCCTACGTGCTGTCTAAACTGGCTTCAGGAAACACAATCGTCCTCTATGCATGAACCCGAAGTTTACAAATTGTACTCTCACGGATTATCCGATCATCTGATAAAAATATTAAGCATATGCGAAGTTAACTAAAGGTATATAAATGATGCTGAGCTAAACATGTTTCCTGTGATATGCAGCGAAGGCCGTCTGGATCGGGACTCGAACCCGCAACGCGCTGTCAGACTACTTTGGAGCCTAGGTGCCCGAACCGCTGCGCCAGCAGTCCGGGGCCCTGAGTGTTCTGAGAATTCTGAGAGTATACAAATGGAACCGACTTAAATGGTGCATTTATATAGCGCCTTTATCCAAATTGCATTTAAAGAGTTACATTTACATTTACACTCTGGGTTTTAGTGTGATGACTGCAAATGTACCCCTGTGTATTTTACCTATCAGTCTTTTATTGCAGCCATTTCCTTTCTTTCTATCTTTTTTTCTGAGTATTATGTTCAAATGGGTTGGCGATTCTAGAGCCCACACAGTAAAACCTGGAGTGTTAATCTTGCTGTCTGGATTTTACTGTGCACCAGTATCCTGTAATGACATCACACAAAGTTAACACAATTTCCATTTGAGCTATGATTTGTGTCTTATTTCCACATGATTCCTCTCTACACAACTACTCATTAATTCATCTAAATAACAACAGAGTGTGTTCTGTCTAACTATCATTTAATCATCTCCTAACATAATATCCTAACATATATCATTATAGATGATCAGGAAACATTTAATTAGGATAATTACTCATTAATCCTCTCCCACAGCCTTTTTGAAGTGTAAGTGTGTGTGTGTGTGTGTGTGTGTGTGTGTGTGTGTGTGTGTGTGTGTGTGTGTGTGTGTGTGTGTGTGTGTGTGTGTGTGTGTGTGTGTGTGTGTGTGTGTGTGTGTGTGCGCGCATCTACAGTATGTGTGTGCATGTGTGAACTGTGAGGGGTTTGCGTATATGCGCGCTCCTGTGCATGTTGTGTGTGCGTGTGCCTGTGGGTTCATATGCATGGTGCATCATCCAGTCTGGTTGTAGTAATATTCGTCACTGTCTGATTTAGTGTAGTGAGGCTGCCATAGCAGGCCTGGGATCCACTGCATTTGTCTCCATTTCTTAATGGTATTTCAACAGCTCTCGTACCACCAGCCGTTTCTCATTTTAATGACCAGAGAAATGACTGTGTGCGAGCTTGTGTGTGTGTGTGTGTGTGTGTGTGTGTGTGTGTGTGTGTGTGTGTGTGTGTGTGTGTGTGTGTGTGTGTGTGTGTGTGTGTGTGTGTGTGTGTGTGTGTGTGTGTGTGTGTGTGTGTGTGTGTGTGTGTGTGTGTGTGTGCGCCTGCGTGCATGTCCCCATACATGTATGTGTGTTTGCGTGTATATATGCCTGTGTGTGCATACATGCATGTACAGTTACGACTGTAAGTGTTTTGTGTGTTGTGCTCGCATGTTTGTGCCCTTTTGTGGATGTGGATTATGTGTGTGTGTATTTATGTGTGTGTGTGTGTGTGTGTGTGTGTGTGTTCACTCTTGGGTGTGTACTGTATTTGTCGTTGGCTACACAGGTAGAACTAGATTAACGAAGCAATTTTTTAGCAAAGACAAAACAACAACGGCAATAATTCTGTTTGGGGCTGCAGCTCTGATCACTGTGGTGGTGACTGGTGGCTATGGAAGTGACTGCTCCTGACGTGATTGAAAATGGGTTACTCTTTTACACCACTCCAACAGAACACACAAACGCCCATGCGCATACACACACGCACGCGCACACACACACACACACACACACACACACACACACACACACACACACACACACACACACACACACACACACACACACACACACACACACACACACACACACACACACACACACGCTTGTGCACACACACACAGTCTCTCTCTCCCTCAAACACACAGACAGTGGTGCGGTTCCTACAAGGTCTGACAATTACATGAGAGGCTTTTAATCAATCTGGAATGCAGCTTAGAGGGGCGAGCGATGGCTGAGAAGAGAAGAGGGGGAGGGGGAAGAGTGATTATTCACTCAATCTTTATCTCTCTCTCTCTCTCTCTCTCACTTTCACTTCCATTGCCTCTTTCCCTTGCGATCTCGTCCATCCAGACTATTGAAACAAGCGCTCTCCTCTCTCCCTCTCCCTCCTCTGGCTGCGTGTTTGACTATTAGTTTACATGCACTGAGGGAGCACTGCTCACCTCCCCAATTTCTCCCAAACTCCCACTCCCCCATTCCCTGCTAGCAATCTCCTCTCCTCCTTGCTCCTCTCTCCTGCTCCATGTATAACTATTAGCAGACATGCTCCCTGGGAGTCTGATGAATATTTTAGTAGCCGCAGGGAGGGGCTCTAGTCCTCTTCCTGCGCTCCCAACACAAATAATGGACTGGACACAGAGTTATCCTTTGTACAACTTCTATCTGCACTGTATAGTTTATAGCACCATGCTGCTAGCACACGACCAAGGCCAAGGGTGTAATTTTTTTTTGTGTAAGGGTTAAATTAACACTCTCGATTTGACTGTGGACTTGAGTGACTCGGCTTGAGTGACTGGCCCTGCAGTGTCCATGGTGCACCTGGAAACCTTTCAGGCTCTACCTTTCAGCGCGGTGAGTTGTGTGCAACAATGAAGTGATGTCCTATTTTCAGTTTTTGTCATGAGTACAATCACTTCGCAGCAAATGTAATGACTTGAGAATAGACATCATATACGTACGTAAATTACAATGAGAACACTGGGGATATGTGAGAAAGGAGCATAACATCATACTGTTAGATTCCATAATTATAAAGGAGCCATGTTCTCATTTTTGATTGATTGAATACTTTATTAGTCACAAAATGTAAACAGCACAGAGGTACAGTATTTAAAGTATTTAGGCTAAAAGGATAACACAAAAAAGTCCTGGAGACTCATACCAAACAGTGTAATGGCCTTTATTTTTTGTTTTATAGATAGCCTAGGCCTGCATTGATGTCCACGATGCAAATAGCAGCTTTGAAAAAATATCCCTTCCAATTTGTATTGATCCATACCCAATCGCTACAACAGAAAGTTGCTTTTGTAGGATTCGACATACCTTGGATTACTCAATGCCAACGTTACAATAGCAATAGCTAAACTTGAATAGAATTTAGACCATCATTTGAAAACTGTGGAAGGCGTAACTGGAAGGTGAATTTGTGTTCCCCAAAACGGTAATAACAATAGACCAATCATTTCATTTCCATTTGTGCACACAGTGGCTCGCTTTAGCACATTATTTAATGTCCCTATTAGGATACTAATGTCCGCAAAACTTTTAATGGTAGCAAACTTTGTGACTGAAAGTGTTGCTTTGAGAGGCAGTAAGAGCAATTTGTGCCACTGTCACGGTTGCCTTGTCCCCCATCCCCAAACAGGTTTGGCTGTGTGAAGACTATTCTGTATGTTAATTTCATGGCGTTCTCAACCGCCTTCAAATGCTATTCTGCGGCTCTACAACTCTAATGAAGAGTTTGAAGAAAGAGCTATTGATATGAAACGATAATTTATAGAGCGCGACTGCTACTCCACTTCTTGGATTGACGCAGCCTTGGTCCACACTGGCCTGAAATTGAAGTCTGTTACACCTCGTCAAACCTAGTTGAGCCCCATGTCGAATGACAACCACTGTGACAATATTGTCAACTTTCTTTGAGAACCACTGTGGTTCAATCACAAAGAAATAATTTTCAATAACTTATTTTACTCATATAATATATATTATGATTACGTGCCCTTGTGGTCTTAGTTAGATACTGTATACAGGCAGGTAAACAACTACCTACAGTAAAACTAACGCTACAGACATACTGTACTCAACAAATTGTTCATTGACTTTATACAGACATGAAATAATGCAGGAAAGGTCAGATAAATCCAGAGAGAATATGCATAGATAAGATACTGTTAATCTTCCAACTCATCATTATGAATCATTCAAGGGGAAGAAGCAATGGTTTAACAACAACGTATTTAATAAAAAACTAAATCTGAACAAGGTTGAAACTGCAGTTTATATAATGAAAAGGTAATAATATTTGAATATTATTTCACATGATTAGCATTGACAGCAGGGCTCCTCCCTCCCTGTGCATGCCCCTGTAAGTAAGCCTTGCTGAGCTACGTGGCTCATAGGGCAGGAGCCTATCTCCTGTTTCTGTAGCGTGAGGCAGCTTGATGTACAAGTACACCCCCTGGACATGACGCTAGTATGTCACAGAGACCTGTACCCCCAATCCAACCCTTGATGCTGAGTGCCAAGCAGGGAGGCATTGGGTCCCATTTTTATAGTCAATGGTATATGACCCGGCCGGGGATTGAACCCCAACCTCCCAGTCTCAGGGCAGACACTCTACAAGGCCACTGAGCTGGTCACGCCCCTGTAAATATCAATAAAAACAAACCTGTTTTATCTTAATAATTTCACAATAATATCAAGTAGCCTATTATGCCCAACAGTACAGACTGTGGTTGTACTGGGCAGCAATCAGATGTGAATGTGTAATATATAACTATATGAGCATAAACACAGGTCTGTCCCCTGCAGCTTGCCCGATGTTGTGCTGACTACTCTCTCTCTCGCTGAGCGGGCTCTGGTCTGACGTCACACACAGCCTCCCTCCCTCCTCCTCCCTCCCTCCCCATCTCCCTCTCTGTAGTTCATGATCTCCATATGGGTATTATGATGTCATTCACAACAGAAACCGTTGTCTAGAAACACAGAGTTTCACCGGCACATCCATATTTGGGCATAATCGGCTTCCTACTTTCACTCAGTTTTTCCAGTATATCCTGTTCGGGAAAAGTATCTCTTAGTGTAATATCAGCATACTTGCCCGGTTTTGCGTTCATACATGTTAAGTGTTTTTGAGCGGTGTAGCCGCTCCTATAAGTGAGGTTGGGACACCTCATTAGTACACCCTTCGCTGTACTGTGATTGGCTCATAATAGCACACCCCTCTACATTAGTACACCCCTAGCTGTACTGTGATTGGCTGACTCTATTGGCTGACTCTATTCAGCACTGTGATTGGCTAGCGAGACACATGATGAAATTAATACCCTATAAATAGGACTATGCACTGCTTCCATCACTGTGATGACCACACCGCTCACTTCACACTGGGTGTGATTTTTTACTCTGCTGGTGACTGTTCTTTTGACAGTGTATGGGGTTTTAGGCCTTTTTTTCTCCTTTCTTCATTGTGTCTTTGGCTGTGTTGTTTTGTTTCCGTGCCACACGCAGGGATGACAGATGGTTTAGTGACCAGTCTTTACTGTAAAAAGTTCCTTTCATGTGTCCGGTGATTTGTTTTATTTGCTGTCATCTCAAGTATTATCTGGAAAGGAAGAAAGCTACTGTTTGCGTAGGAAGCCACACTCTCTCTCTCTCTCTCTCTCTCTCTCTCTCTCTCTCTCTCTCTCCCTCCCCCTTCAGTATATTTCTTTTGTATGTCTCTGCTGGCCTTATAACATAAGTCATACTTTAAGCCTTTATTCCAGTGCCTCGCTGATAAATTGCCAACAACAGTAATGTTGCCTACATGCTATACTCTATTCCCACATTGCTTTTGTCTGCTTCTCTCCGTAGCCTAGTTTCACTCTAAAAGTAGTTAGCATTTGTTTATAGTGAGTGCATATAAGGCCAGTGTAACAGACGCCAGCGTCATATTAATGAACCACAGCGTGCTCACCATGAGAACACTACACCTGCTGTACACTACTTCATGCTGGTCCAGTCACCCATCCCTGCAGCATGGACAGATATATGTACAGTATGTATGTACAGTACAGGATGGATGGATGGATGAGAGACAGATGGATGGATGAGTGAGTGGATTGATGGATCTATGAGAGACGGACGGACGGACGGATGGATGGACGGATGGATGGATGGATGGATGAGAGACAAGACAGAAGCATGGAGGGATGGTCTAATGGGTGGATGGACGGACGGACGGACGGACGAATGGACAGATGGACGGAGGGACGGACGGACGGACGGACGGACGGACGGATGAATGGACATGGATAGATGGATGGACAGTATTTGTAAATACAAACAAAGATATAGTTTGGTAATGTGCATATACTGTAGGTTTACTGTCGGCACCTTCCAAGCACATTCACAAAAAAAACCTGAACTGAATGTAATGATCTTGACTCAAACTTTTTGGCACAGCATATTTTTGCCGTTCCACTGAACGGTGGAATGAAAACCAACTCTTCCCTCACTGGCCTCTCCTCCTCTTGTATATCCTGCACTGCTTCTTTCTCACTTACCATTCCCTCCTTCTTTTCTCTCCATAATATGTTACAGTATACAAGGTGTGTGTGTGTGTGTGTGTGTGTGTGTGTGTGTGTGTGTGTGTGTGTGTGTGTGTGTGTGTGTGTGTGTGTGTGTGTGTGTGTGTGTGTGTGTGTGTGTGTGTGTGTGTGTGTGTGTGTGTCCGTGCGTGTGTGTGTGTGTGTGTGTGTGTGAGTGTGTGTGTGTGTGTGCATGCGTGCGCATGCGTGTGCATGTGCGCATGCTAATCTTTAGATGAGGGGCTGGTAGTTAAATCATGATGCATAGTCCAGGGTTGCTCTGGCCACTGTCATTAATCAGCATGGGGCGGGGGACATATCTGCTTTTTATCCATCTCTTAAATCAGTCACTGCAGCTATCGGCAGCCCTCCCTCTCCTCCCCTGCCCTTCCTCCCTCCCTCCCTGCCGCCCCTCCTCCTATCCCAGCCCACCCCTACCCCCCCCCCCCCCCCCACCCCCGCGGCCTGCTGATTGAAGTGGCATTGTTTGGGAGACAAGCAGCGCTCAATCAATAGGCAGTCTCACTAAATTACCGTTTGCATGAAAAATGAAGGGCCGACAAACCTAACGCCGTTCAGCAGGGGATGTACCGTGTTGTGTGTGTGTGGGTGTGGGTGTGTGTCGGTGGGTGGTATATAGGAGGAAATGTGTTTGCGCGTGATGGACGGAATAGCGGCGTAGTCTGTGTGGGTGTGTGGGAAGGGGAAGACAGAGGAGAGCGTGCAGGTGAGAGGCGGGCAGAGCGAGCCACAGCGCAAAAAGCTTTTGGTTCGACCACTTTACAGTAACGTTCCAGCCAGTGGAGGTTTGCAGAGAGAAACAGGAGCCCAGGGTTTCCTGGTCAAGCAGTCAAGTATTGATCAAGGCTTGTTAAGGACCTCTCGTCTAGATTTTGGCCCCCATCCAACACAGCGACCCTCACCTTTCAACTTTACCCTTCACCCTGACCCCTGACCCTCCCCGCCCCCCCCCCCTCCCGACCTGACTTGTCTGCTTGGCTTTGACTCTCTGCCCCTCAGCCTCTCTGCTGGGATCTGTCTTTCCTCTGGAGGAGGGGGTTTCCTGGATAGATATACTACATTTGCGGTGTGTGTGTGTGTGTGTGTGTGTGTGTGTGTGTGTGTGTGTGTGTGCGTGTGCGTGTGTGTGTGTGTGTGCGTGTGTGTACATGTGGCTGTGTCTCCACATATGTGGGTGTGAACATGTGTAGTGATTTGGTGTCAAGAAATGGATTTTCCTGAGCGTGTGTGGGTGCGTGCATGCAAACATACGTACATCCATGTATGTGTGTGTGTGTGTGTGTGTGTGTGTGTGAGCATACATGCGAGGTGTGCGCATGTGTGTGCGCGCGCGTGTGTGTGTGTGTGTGTGTGTGTGTGTGTGTGTGTGTGTGTGTGTGTGTGTAGGATTGCAGGGCTCAGGTAGGCTGGAGTGAGGTCTCAGCCTCTATGTCTGTCTGTGCTCTGTTCTGACCTCTGGCTATTAATCATCCCCACATCCGTGTTTACCCTCAGTTCAGCTCTCCAGCACACAGGCACCTAGAGGGGCAATTAGAGAGGAACCAACGCCCCAGCACACAGGATAACCCTCCTCTAGTCTCTCTCTCTCTCTCTCTCTCTCTCTCTCTCTCTCTCTCTCTCTCTCTCTCTCTCTCTCTCTCTCTCTCTCTCTCTCACACACACGCACAAAACAGAGCGAGCAGCAAGCAGCAGAACCTAGTCTCACCCTCAGAGGCTGTTATGATGTTTTTATTTACAGTAAAAGCATCATTGTCGGTATTACAAGTGGCCTATCTCACCAACGCTATTAGATTTTTTGCCTATATACTTTATATATCTGTTTGCTTAACAGGATCCGCACGCATTCGTTTCCGTGCACGTGTGTGTGTGTGTGTGTGTGTGTGTGCGTGTGCGCGTGCGTGCGTGTGCGTGTGTGTACGTGTGTGTACGTGTGTGTGTCTGCGCGTCTCTCTCCCACCCCCACAGGGGCAGAGCGAACATGCATTAGTATAAGTTGTGCGGGGTGCGTCTCCTCCACTGTACATATGGTAATGGATGGTGTGTTTGGAACATGTCATCCACCTCATCATGTAAAAGCCTTCCAGAACAGGAGGGGGAGCACAGAGGGCTGGCAGGTAGGCATTAGGCAATATAATGGCCTCTATTTTTACACCGTGCAACACCGCTGAAGAGGCCGCGCTTATGAAGCTTTCACAGAAAAAGAAAAAGAGCAGAGACAGGGGCCGGCCTTTGTAAGTGGGCAAGTGAGAGAGTGAAGCAGCTTTTTCCGATTGGCTCGTCGGAGGTGTACTTGGATTACTATACTTGTGAGGGCCAAATGTCCCCACAAGAATAGTAGAATGTGAGAAATAGACATTGTGAGGACCATTTTCCTGATCCTCACCAGAGAAATATTTGTTTTTATGTTTTTTTGGGGGAGTTACTGTAGTCTCACAATTAGAAAAATGTTCAGCTTGGTGTTATGTTAGGATTAGACCTTTAGAGGTACTTAGTTGTATGCTGGTGAAAATAGCTGAGCTTGTAGATGGGCAGTTTTTTTTGGCTAGTTTAGGCTATTTTCACTGCTGTCCAATACTTTTGAATGTCTTCACAAAAATAGCAAAACGAACGTGTGTTTTTGTGAGTGTGTGTATCTCCAAAGTGCCTGTTGCCTGACTTGGTCGCACATCGTCTCACACATTGAAAGTAACAGATCTACAAGTTCACAAAGCGTTGCTCTGTGATGCGTTGTGAGCTTGTAGATGTGCTATGTTCAACTCCTGTGCGTCCATGTACTGAATTGTGTGTGTTGTGTGTGTGCGTGTATATGCATGGGTGCCCATGTGCACGTTTGATGTGCATGTTAGTTGTTTATTAACTAAGCCAATAATGAGCATTCCAGTAGTGATGTGTAATCCATGCGGTTTTTATTGCTCAGATTGATCAGGCTGGTGGGGAGAGAGTTCCTTTTAATGGCTGGTGGGCTCATCTCTCACCATCTGGACACTGGTGGTTCTCTCTTACTGAAGAACAGCCCCCGTTCCCTTTCATATCCACACACCAAAGACAAGATGTGAGAAAACAAACCAGCCCACAGTAGGAGAAAGAAGTGAATGCATAGCACTGTACCTTTTTTGCACCATACAGTATAGCGCTAGAGTGTTTCTCTCCCCTAACTGTTGTATATATACGGTGCTGTGACAGCGGCTGATACGCCATTGGTGTATATTATATGGTGTATTATAATACGCTGTGCATATACATTGTACATACCAGTACGGCACACTGTATTTTATTCTCTTATTAATTATCGTTAGCCTGCTGTCTTTTTTTGCTCCTGTTTTTCTCTTTTCTTTAATTACTAATACCTATGCTGCTTCATTGTACACTACATTTTACTCTTACTGTATGTACTTGTACACAAGTAGGTACTTGTTACAATGTAACAATAAAGAACATCGAACATTTGACTTTACATGTAGAACTCAAACCAGATTTTGTCTTTACGTGTAGAAGACTTGTTTAAGCGTGACCAACATTTGTGTTGTTAAGCTGTTCACATTAGTTACATTTGTACGGTACGTGCCGGCATGTGCACTTGAGCCTCTCCAAATGATCCAGAATGCTTGGTCTTCAACCAGCCAAAATGTTCACATGTCTCCTCTCCCCCTTCTCCGCACCCTACTGCCTGCACAGAGTACAAAACTCTGATGTTGGCCTACAAAGCAACCAGAGGTATGGCACATAGACTGTATAAAAAGAATGTGTTATGCCCATAGACTCTACAGACCGTAAATGAAGCCGATTGTTCAGCAATTTCAAATCCGCCATCTTTCAATATCGCGTCATATCCTGCAGAATGCCACCAGACCATTATTGGTTGGGTAGCTTGTCAATCAAGAGCGGGGGCGGGGAATGAATGCTATTGGTTGTGTAGCTTGTCAATCAAATCATCCCACCCCTCCTAGAGCATAACCTACTTTATCGTCAATTTTTAAATAAATGGGACCATAGTTTACCAAAACGCATATCATGATGATTGAAAGGAGACTTTAAACTAGCAACTGGAAGCATATAGTATTTATGACAATTTTTATTAAGGTAAGAAAATCTAGTCTAAAGTTTGTCAAAAACCCATCCGCTTGCGTTAAGATAAATTCTTTCTGACACCAGCAGGGGTAAAACAGCGAAACTACAGGCCATTCATATGAACTGTCTCTTCCGTATTAGCCTCAATGTAAAACTTTCAAGCTGGGCCCTTGGTATGGCACCCCCATATCTTTAAAGCCTGATTCAACCCTACAACCCCTCCCGCTCACTCAGATCAGCTAACACAGGGAAGCTGGCAGAACTTTCACTAAATCATCCGGGACAACGCTCCACACGTCCCAGACTCTTCTCCCTTCTGGCTCCCAAACTGTGGAATTAACTCCCCATTGCAATTAGAACTGCAGACTCACTCCCAATCTTCCGTCGTAATCTAAAGACTCACCTCTTCAGACTTCCCCTTAGCCCGTAGCACTTTGCCGTAGCACTTGCCCTAGCCTCGACAACCCTGCAGGCTTATGCAAAGGCCAAATGTAATTTAGATGGCATGTTATGTAGACAGATGCCAGGTCATTGTTAACCTGGCATCCTACAGTGTCTTTAGTTTCAATGTACAGATTATAGATTTTTTGGATATTCTACTGTTAGACTGATGATAGGTTCTTGGTTTACCTATGATACTATTTTTATGCATTTGATGTATTACTTTGTGTTGTCCTTGCTTACTGTAAATTAAGAGCTCTGGATTAAGAGCGTCTGCTAAATGCCTAAATTGTACGGTACACTCTCAGACTGAAGTTAACAGTCAGGATTTTGCTGTGTACCCGCACACACACGCATGCACGCACACACGCACACGCACACACGCGCACACTCATATACCTGTGGTGGTGTGAGGGGGCTGCGTGCCGTGCAGGGGTCATGTACTGAGCACATGCAGGCCTGCCCCGGGCCCAGGGAGGCAGTTAATCTGTGTGTGTATGACATGTGTGAGCTGAGGGTATTGTACTGCGTGTTTCCCCTCTCACTCAACTGTGCTTAATGTAGCCCATAAAGGCTACACAACAATAAGCTACGCCTGGCGCTCTGGCCACTAGTCTGCACTACACTAGCCCACTGAGCAGGATAAATGACTCCTATAAACCTGTCACACACTCTCACACACACGCACGCATGGTGGAGCGTGCGCAGACTATAGAACACTATCTCCTCCTCCTCGGCTGTGCATCACATGCCATGGCTCTCGTTGTGGCGGTGAACTTTGTCTACCGTCCGCGTCGCACGCCGGT
>NC_137610.1:17848608-17851108 GCF_963280865.1 Gymnoscopelus braueri | reverse complement strand
GGCCTAATAGGATTAATAAAGGATCAAGGGCTTGAACATTTGTTCATCTGCCGTGTGAGCACAAAAACGATGTACCTTCATTGTGGTAGGCTACCATATGGAAAATTGGCTGATGGAAATGCACAGTCGCCATATAATATGGATAAGGGGTGTTACCTGCACCCTCGGATCTCCAAATGGATATTGATGTGGATAACTACAAAGACAGATAAAGAATTTCACAATGACACTATGGATTGACGACATTCTTACGTTAAGTTATAAGAGGTAGAATATTTATCAGCTGCATGAAAGTGTCTGCCTATCTCTCCTCTGTCCCAAATGCCCACGAAAGGAGAGACATTCTGATGCTTTATTTTCTACTTGGTTGCGCACCTGCTGCTATGCTGCAACGAAAATGTGTTTCAGATATTTTCCTGGATTAATGAAGAATCAAATGCTTGGAAATAGTTTATCTTCCATTGGAGCGCAAAAACTATGACACTTTTTTGTGGTAGGCTATATGGTAAATTGGCTATTGGTGACGGACACTCGCCCATATGGATGTATGAATAATATACCAGAGTTTTTTCAGCCACAATGCTGAGCCTCTAAGAAATATCACCCAAATTGTTGAATGTGAGTTTGTGTGTTCAGATCGAATGGATTTGGATTGCAATCAATCAATATTTGTTTGGATTAGACGCTGTGGGTTCACAATGCGCTTGCACAACAGATAAGATCAGGTCAAAGCTGGTCTTAAGTTGGAGCACTAAGTCTGTGGGGAAGATAGCTTTGCGCCCTGATCGCTCCAGATCACACCTACTTTTAAAATCAACATACCTTCACGCGCAAAGTCAGCGATAGATAATTTGCTATCTAGACAAACCTTGCGCAATTCCTGTGCGCCGTGGGGAACGCTAAAATCAGATTTGTGCTGGCGCAATGGCCGTGGAAGTTGGGCCGTAAGAGTCTAAACAGAGTCCTTACACTCCGACTGACCTTGCAAAAAAAAAGTAAAATACTTTATCGTACAATCACTGGAGGCGCCAGGAAAGGTCATGGGGTCACCAGAATTGGTAGGGTTCATACTGTAATCTGCCTATTAGCTTATGAGATATCTTGTGTGCAATATGTTGACATGTTGGCCTGAGGGTGGAGCTAGAGGCTATAGATGCATTTCCAGACAACGTCACACTAAGGCCGGGACCATTAGATGCAATGTAAAAGTGGTCACAGCACTCGCGAGTAAAAATGCATCCCATCAAACTTTCAGATGCTGTTTTCCTCCAAGTGTGGAGGAAGAATGCTTGGGATGTTTACTGTGATCTCTCGCTCTTGAAATATATAATCCTTGGTTTCTGTTGTGTGTAAACAATAATAGCGATTCTCAAAGCAGTTGTCCTCCAAACCCCACCTCCAGTCGCTGTCATTAGAAGGAGGGAGCGCTCCCTACGATCACGGCACCAGAGCCTGCTTGCTCGCACAGCTGTATCAGCTCAAGCCTAATTTATGCTCCGTCGCGCGAAGGTGTTGCACACAGAGAACGGCCGAGAATAGCAGACCTCCAAGCTCACAACGGTTGCATCCGCGACGTGATGTGAGCTTGTATGTTAGCTGTTCTCAGTGCGCAATACCGTTGCAGGGTGAAGTATATGTCTCGCTAGGAGTGCCTCACCAGCCAACACACAAGAGGAGGTTGAATTAATGGAAACCAATGCTCTGTTGGGAATTGATGACATGAAACCGGCACCTGTGCGTACAGTCTCAATGTTTGTAAAAAAGACACCTGTCTATAGATCTCTCAAATAGTTAGGATTCATCCTCTGGGGAGCATGAATGTACTCAGCAAGTATCCTGGTAATGTGGCCATTAGATTTGGAGATATCTTTTATGCAAGTGGACATTCTGGCCTATGAGTGGTGCTACAGGAAAGGCCATGGGGTCAACGCAATAAGTAAGGTTCATCCACTGTGGTGCACAGCAAATTCCAGCCAGTAGTTCTTGAGATATCGAGTTTGTAAAGTAAAGTGTAGGATGTACCGACTGACAAACCGACCGACATTATCGTCCTGAAAGCCCTGCCACTTGCGGGGCTAAAACCTCATTGTTACAGACACACGCACATTGCATTCACAGACAAACATTCCTCCACACTAATTATCACGGCATATTGACTGTGTCCTCTGTGCACATTTGTTCGCCAGCCTTGAGGGGTGTGTGAGAAGGGGGAGGGGTGATAGGATGTAGGGTATTGCAGAGGTACATATAAGTGTGGAGGGGAGTGGCAGCAGGGAATGGTGGCGAGTACTCGAAGCGTCCTTCATGTAATTTAAATGCAATTACCAATCCCCAAGTACCCCAAAGTCCCCCCCCCCCAGCCTGGCCCCTCCCTGGCTCTTTGCACTGCCGTGAATAACATGGGCGTATCTTCATCCATAGTCAGGGGCCCGAGGGTAACAAGTCTTTACGTCTGGGCACCCCCATGTCTTGTCCCGAATGCCTGGCTCCTTGCCCCAGT
>NC_137610.1:17836108-17838608 GCF_963280865.1 Gymnoscopelus braueri | reverse complement strand
ACGCACACGTACACGTCACACACACACACACACACACACACACACACACACACACACACACACACACCCTCTCTTCACTCTCAGACATCACGAGGGAGAGATAGAGAGCTAATCTAACTGCATGTTTGATGCATTTTTAAAAAGCCATGGCCCTTTTTTTTCCTCCTTCCTTTTTTCAAGTTTCCAGCCTAACGGACGATCTCGCCCACTATAATTTAATCAGCGCCTGGGAATCACACGGCATACTTAAGCACCATTAATATGGCCCCCCCACACACACACACACCACACACACGATTTCCCTCTCCGGTCACTTAACCGAGAAGAGTAGTAAAAAAAGAAAATGAAGAGAAAAAAGACTATGTTATTTCCTGCGTAGCATTTCCCCCAATTTATATGCTTTCATCCGACACATAAAAGAGCCAGTGATTTGTCAAGTAATTACCATCTCCCCCCTTCTTTTGTGTGTGTGTGTGTGTGTGTGTGTGTGTGTGTGTGTGTGTGTGTGTGTGTGTGTGTGTGTGTGTGTGTGTGTGTGTGTGTGTGTGTGTGTGTGTGTGTGTGTGTGTGTGTGTGTGTGGAGAGTGTATAGACAGAATGTTCAAGTGCTGTTAGGCGAGCCGTACTTGTTATGTCAGTGCAGTGGGAGTGAGACTTTACATAATAAATCCCTGAGTGTTAGTTTAACTCTGCAAGTGTACATTTGTACAGAGTTACAAACAGATCAATTAACACTGAGGATTATACCGTGCGGCACGGTTAAAACGTGAGTGCTCTGCTGGTCGTTTTGTACATTATACACTGCAAAATCCTTTGTGTACATTTTTGCTCAGGCTTTTACAGTGTGGATGTTCTCACGCTATTGAGACGACAATTCACAGGTCACAGTGGATATCGGATGCCGGGTGTTTGGGAGCTGCGTGTTCGTCAGGCGCGCGTGTGTGTGTTTGTGTGAGTGTTCTCATGTTCGATGGCTGCTTTGTGTGCATGTGTGTCTCTCCATGCATGCTTGCATGCGTGCAAGTGGAGTGGGCGTTGTTGGGGAGGCCTTCTTATTTTGCCCATCACAGCTTTTTTGTAACATAAATATAAAAAGCTGAATATTTATCAGCAGTCCAGGGCTGTGTTGCTGTGGGATAGCGAGGGGAGAGCGGAGAGCAGGGCTGTGTGGATGAGTGAAAGGGGGGGGCTGGGGGAGGGGGAGGGGTGGACCAGGGGAATTGATTTTTGACCAAATGTGTTTTGGATTTAATTCAGCTACTGCATTTTTCTCCGCTGCTCCATTTGCATAGAAATCATCTGAGGTGAGAGAGAATTTTAGAGGACGGCCCAAGTTGCAGCGGAACTACTCGGCCTACTACACGGTTTTGTGTGTGTGTGTGTGTGTGCGCGCACAAGTTGGGTGTGCGCGTGCCTCGCCGCACGCGCATGCATGTTTTGCCGCATGTGCGCGTGTCTCTTGAGTTTATTTGCGAACATATGCTGTGTTTGCATGTTGTGTGCATCTGCATGCACAGTCACAAACGTAAAATCGTGGGTGTGAATTTAACACTTTGGGAGTGTGGAAATCTAACCAAATGGACTTGTAAGGGTCCATTTTAGTTCAATTTCTTTTACACTCTTAGAGTAGAATTAACCCTCAGGAGTTTACTGTGCATGTTTTTACGTGCCTGCATGTTTTGTGAGTGTGATTTAAGCCTAATCTATGATTCGTTGCATGGCGTTGTCGCAGGAAAATAACTGATCTACGCTTTGTCTTTCCCACTTAAAGACAAAGCATAATATAGCCTTTAGCCTGCTGGTTCCCAGGCCCCCCACCCTCACTCCCAATCAGAGCTCCACAGTTCCCTGCTACCCTGCCTGTGCACTGCTCTGAGAGGGAGCATTCAGATGACGGTCAATAGCCCAGACAGCAGGGCTCTGTCAATATTTAGACAGTACTACAGTGTTGTAAAATGAACCGCGGATACATAGCGGATGGAGGCTCCTCACTGGATTAATGATGCCTGACTGACTGGCTGCCTCAGACGCTAGCGGAGATGAAGATGTTATTTACCCCTCACTCTCTGTGTCTCTGCCTCTCTCTCTCTCTCTCTCCCTTTTTGTCCTTCCACTCCTTCCCTTTTTTGCTCTCTGGCTGGTTCATCTTCTCTCTTTCTCTCCGATTCCTTCACGCGCGCCCATTTGCTTGTGCGTTCGTTCGTACGTTCAGAGGCTGCTCTTGTGTAGTTTTCACAGCGATCGATAAGTCTATGTTCAGTTAAAGAGGAATCTGATTCCAATAGAATAACACCGGGGCTTTGTTCACTTCACAGCGCTGCCTCTTTCCATGCCGTCTCGCGCTTCACTAGACCACCTTATGTTGCAATAACGCACTTCTAGGGCAACACGCTTGTCCTGCGGTCGGATCGGTGGGTGCATGTGAGAGAGAGAGAGAGAGAGAGAGATAGAGAAACAGAGAGAGGCGAAGGGGAATACTGCCATCGATTCCAGGCCTACT
>NC_137610.1:17803608-17831108 GCF_963280865.1 Gymnoscopelus braueri | reverse complement strand
GTGTTTTCTTTCTCCCATTTTTCTGATGGATACAGGGTTTTATTTATTTTTTATTTATTTATGTATTTTTTCCCCCTTATTTGTTGTGATAGGTTCTTCTAGTGGGTTTGTTTATTTTATCGCTTCTTTTTTTCTGATGGGTTAATGTTTTCCCCACATTTTTTCTAATAGGTTTGTTTCTTTTTGTTGTAGTTTTTCCCCCATTTTTCCTAATGGGTTGGTTTCTGCTACTTTGCTACAGTGATGAAGTCTGGTCATAAGAGCCATTGATCCAAAGACAAGCTGCCTTGACTGATTGCTGGGAGGAAACACTGGCATTATGGGTGTGTGTGTGTGTGTGTGTGTGTGTGTGTGTGTGTGTGTGTGTGTGTGTGTGTGTGTGTGTGTGTGTGTGTGTGTGTGTGTGTGTGTGTGTGTGTGTGTGTGTGTGTGTGTGTGTGTGTGTGTGTGTGTGTGTGTGTGTGTGTGTGTGCGTAAAGGGAGGCAAAGCAAGTATTAGTCTGATGAAGTCATACAGGAAATCAATGCAGTATTGAGAGGAGAAAAATGCCCTGCCCAGGGGTGGCTACACACACACACACACACACACACACACACACACACACACACACACACACACACACACACACACACACACACACACACACACAATAATGAGACATACTCTAATGTGCTATGAGGGAGACAGACAAAAGGCTTGAGAGTGAAAAATGACTAGCTAATGTGTCAAGTTCAAGTAGAGAGTTAAACACATGTACTGCAAGACAGAGAGCACACTGCACTGAGAGTGTAAGAATGGAGCTGTTACATTGACACTGTGGATGTTGCAGTGAGGAAGGCCAGAGCAGGCCACCGTGGAGACGTGCTAATCATCCCTACAGAGCATTGAGATGCTTCTTGTCTCAGTACGTATATAAGTGCACTTCAGAGTATAGGTTTCTGTACCAGTATGTGTGTGTGCGTGTGCGTGTGTCTGTGATTTCGTGAGGTGCACATGCAGGGCAGTGATCTGGGAGAGCTGCTGTTTAATAATGTATGTGGACCAGAGACAGGGCCCTATAGATGGAGATGGACTGGGCGACTAAGACATCAGACACATGGACGTGTGTGCACACACACACACACACACACACACACACACACACACACACACACACACACACACACACACACACACACACACACACACACACACACATGCTGGTACACAGAACCACACACAAAGTATAATCTTGTTTTCTCTTTTTCTCTCACTCAGACACACACACACACACACACACACACACACACACACACACACACACACACACACACACACACACACACACACACACACACACACACACACAGGCAGTCCATCTTAGCCGTGCTTCTCTTGATCTCCACTCCGGCCACATCAATTCTTAATAAAGCCGGGGCCCGGACTGATTACTAAAGATTATTCCACTGTTTATTCTGATCAATAGAGCATTTCTATCCCTACAGGCCCACATGGAGATGTTTGAAAGAGGGAGGGAGAAAAAAGAGAGGGAGCGAGAGAAAGAAAGAAAGAATGAAGACCGGGGAGGTCCGGTCCAATCGGTGGAGGTTAGGGCTCTGAAGGGAAGTTGAGTAGATCCTAGCCCGAGGGTTAGGCTGTTAAAAAATCCTCCATGTTAATTTAACTCTGCGAATGTTCAAATGAAACCAAAACGGACCCGGCCCGCTGTGTATGGGGCTGTCCACTCGCTGTGGACTGGATATTAATTTCACTGACCAAGTGGTAGGCAGAGGTCCTCCATAAAGACCATCAGTCACAGCGCTAAGCTACTCAACACCTATTACTATGGTAATCTATACCCCAGGCCTCTGTGAGTCTGTGTGTGTGTGTGTGTGTGTGTGTGTGTGTGTGTGTGTGTGTGTGTGTGTGTGTGTGTGTGTGTGTGTGTGTGTGTGTGTGTGTGTGTGTGTGTGTGTGTGTGTGTGTGTGTGCGCGTGTGTGTGTGCGTGCGCGTGTGCACATACACAGTAAAATCTTCTGTGTCAATTTATCCATTTGTAACTCTGAGCGTACAAATGTAACCAAATGGACCCTTACGGGTCCATTTGGTTACATTTGTACGCTCAGAGTTGCATGAACACTGAGGCTTTTTACTGTGTAGCACCGTTGTGTGTTAGAGCACCAGAGGTGCAGCCCATTAGGCCGACAGTGGGCTAATGATGAATGTAATCTGGCCCGGGCGACGACGCTAGCATTGCCTCGCGGTGTCAGGTGTCAGGTAGTTATGAAGGCGGGAGGAAACCTCCAGTGTATCGGGTTGTGCTCCTGCCTCCCCCTCCAGGCGACGGGAGTGACAGGACACAGTGTCAGGCTGTTATCACCGTGTTTGTTTCCACTCTTCACATTACAGCCCGGCTGAACAGAGGGAACACTGGTAGGTTACAGATACAAGAGCAGCACAGGAGGCCCCCCTACTTCAGGGATAATCCTCACTTCACTTTACTTCACTCTCTCTCTGTCTGTCTCTCTCTCTCTCTCTCTGATCTGATCGTCATATATAAGCTTCTGGCCTGTAGTTTCGGACTTGTTTTTTTTATCTGCACGTTTTTTTTCCCGGCACCAATCCCCCATTTTTTACATATTTTCTTATATTCTCTCATGTGCTGTTTCTCTGACAACTCCTTTTCTCTCTCTCTCTCTCTCTCTCTCTCTCTCTCTCTCTCTCTCTCTCTCTCTCTCTCTCTCTCTCTCTCTCTCTCTCTCTCTCTCTCTCTCTCTCTCTCTCTCTCTCTCGCTGTCTGTGTCTCTCTCTCACCTCCCCTCCAGCCAGGTGATATTGACAGGTGTCATCACTGCTTAGATTTCGCTGTCCTCCTGATGCATGACTTCGCTGGCTGAGAGCCTATAGATCACACAAGGTCAGAGTGAGAAGAAGAAGAAAAGGAAGGAAGGAGGGACGGCTGGAAAAAACTTTAAAGATGTAAGAGAGAAACGAACTAGAAACGTGCATATTATCTCTGGATTCATGATTGGTCTTGCCGTGCCCGAGATTAGCTGTTTACAGACTCTCGAGATGTTCCGTCATGACCGAACAACTGACAAAGAAAGAAATAGGGCTCTATCTTAAACCTGGCGAAAAGCACAAGTGTCATTGCTATTTTATAACTGACTCAGTTGTCATTTTCATGCCCAGTGCCCACATTGTCTAAGTACCAAATGTACTTGTGCCCATCTGTGTCCATGGGCGTGTTGGTCATGCAAATTGTTGGGTGCAGTGGTTTTTAAAGAGCGCATTATTCACATTAAGACACATGTTCTACGTTGGCGCGTTCACAACGTGGGCACACTCAAACATTCATCTGGCTATACCGTGTGTCACGTTCAACACATCACTCCCATTCAACATGGCAGATGAAGTTGCTGAGAGACTCAGCATTAGAATATGAATACTAAGAATAACAGTTGAAAAGTATCTGCTGATGTATGTCTTACAGCACTAATGAGGAGAGGGAGTGAGTGAGTGAGTTAGAGAGAGAAAGTGAGAGTGAGAGAGATATTTATTTTGCAGTACACTTTATTGCTGATAGAAAATATGTTCAAAGACTATGAAATGTGTTCAAGGACCTCTTGTGAACCCATGCCCTCTCTGTTTTCTAGTTTGTGCAACAGAGCATACAGGGTAGTAAAAGAAGTATCCATGTTGGGGCTCTATCGCAGCCAGTGTTAACAGAACGTTCTTTCATCATTGTGGATGCTCGTATCATTATCCTTATTGTTTTAGTTATTATTCTTGGTGTGGGTTGCAATACATTACATTGCATACAACATTGCAATACATCATGGATGTCTGTTGGACTATTATGAATTGCCTTGCAGTAGGCAGAGCTGTACAGATGTTCTGTCCCTGTCATGCTTTAATAGGTGATTTTAATAGATAATGAGCATGATTATTGTTATAAGTTGATAGTTTAGATATCAGAATCAGAATCAGAATCAGTTTTATTGTCACATCACAGGTTTACAAGGTAAAAAGTGGGTGAAATTCTTTTTTGTACATCGTTCCCATCGCAACGTTAGTTTCCATAGAAAGAAGAGGGGGGGGGGAGAAGAAGAGGGTGGGGGGTAAGTGGGAAGGAGATCAAAACAAGAGAGCAACAGAAGGCCAGACAAGTTATCTACATATTTACAAATTACCTGAGATAATAAAAACTAAAAAAAACTAAACAAAACTAAACTAAGGTGCCTGAGCATAGCAGCAATGTATTGTATACTGTGCATGTTATACTTATACTGTGCATGATAGACAATGGACGTTAAGGTGCTTAGAGGAAAAGGAGCACAATAAAAAAAAGACCAAAAAAAAAAAAAAAAAAAAAAAAAATCACAGATGTCTCTTGGACATAAATTAGGACACATTCCAGGACTTGGGAAGGTGTGATTCTGAACGGCATGCTGAGGGTACATGGTCCACCTTCTGTTTCCACTTGATGTTTTCGGTGAGTGGAGAGCTTTTGTTTTTCCTGTCACCTGACATCATCATCTCACTTTTGGCATTACGCAGACGTTCTGGTGATGCCAAAAGGCGAAGACACACTCACCGCTATACCTCCTCCCATGTCTGCTTCACCTCCCATGTCTGCTCCTGGTGGATTCCTGCTGCTCCTGTAGATGATTGCTCACGAACAGATCCGTTTCCTCAGCAGAAAACTGCTCCGCTTCTCCTCCAACTTGCTGAATCCGTCATTTAAATAGCAATGCGCAAGGTGCAGGCAAAGGTGCAGGCGCACCTCATTCTTAAAGGGAATCGGAGATGACACTCTCATTGGTTTAATCCATGTTATGCCCAAAACACACCCATGATTAATTAAGGGACTAAACAGTGGCGCCTTTGCGCCCACACCATTATGCACATCTAACTACCAATTGTATTTGAACATGTCAAATAGGGCCCTTAATGTTTTAGAAAGGACAACATGCATAAAAGAAGGGTACATTGCTCAGTCTAAGAGTTCTTGTACAGTCTAAGAGTTAAATGAACACTCTGGATTTTATATGTGTGTGTGAGAGTCTACACTATTGGCCCTTTATGGTACTGGTCATGTTTCTGGCTGTTAGATCAGGCTGTAAAAGTTTATCCCCTTTATGTACTTTAACGGCCTTTAATATCAGGTCATAAACTAGCATCAAACAGGCCACAGAGGTACCGGCCCTGTCTCTCTCTCTCTCTCTCTCCCTCCTCCCCTCCTCTCTGTCTCTCTCTATATATCTGTGTGTGTGCTGTGTGTGAGTGTGTGCGTGTGCGTGTGCGTGCGTGTGTCTCATGTCTGACTGATGAACACTGCCAATTAAGGGATGCTCATCTCAAACACTGACCAGCTCAATTAGAAGAGGGTCCTGTAAGAATGTGGGTGTGTGACTGGGTAGTGGGTGCTGTAGGACGTACGCATGCACACGCGTGCACACACACACACACACACACACACACACACACACACACACACACACACACACACACACACACACACACACACACACACCCACAGGCAAGGGACATTCCTTGGTGGTCATACTTTGTGTGCGTGCACGTGCGCGCGTGCCAGTGTGTGCACGTGGGTGTGTGTCCCCCAGTGGAGTGTGTAATCTCTCCTGTCTGTGTCTCCTGCCTGGCTGTGACGCACAGGGAGGATGTGATGGAAATCTCTCTCTATTTAAATCCACCACCGGCACATCAAAGCCTGCTGCTGCTGCTACCAACCGCTGCAGTAAGAGAAATAATTAGACACAAACGCCTCATTTACATAAAAATGTTAATTAATCTCTCTCTCTCTCTCTTTTTCTTTTCCAAAGCCCAGTCAGGCTGAGAGTGCCGTGTGTGTGTGTGTGTGTGTGTGTGTGTGTGTGTGTGTGTGTGTGTGTGTGTGTGTGTGTGTGTGTGTGTGTGTGTGTGTGTGTGTGTGTGTGTGTGTGTGTTGTGCAAGTACTGTACATAGTACTAACCCAAATGGCAGGGTTTTGATTTTAAACTAACCTTAAGCGTAGCCCTAACTTTAACCAATGTAACAGTGCCTTAGTTTAATCAAACTAATCTTGCCTAACCTCAATCAAACTAACACTGCCTAACCTTAACCAAACTACCCTTGCCTACTACCCTTGCCTACTGTAACCTTAACCAAAGTAACAGTGCCTAACTTTAACCAAACCAACCTTGCCCCGACCTCTACCAAGGAACAATGCCTAACCTTAACCAAAATAAGTTAAACTATCGCGATTGGAATAGCAGAGTAAGCATGAAGTCTAGTCAACAAACAGCAAGGTAAATATTGAATAGTAGTGTGCAGAAAGAACAATGTAGTGCCGCAAAGAAACTATACCAGTTAAACAATGAACCTAGCATCTGTCAAAAGAAAATCTAGTAACATTCTGAACATTAAGTGGTCAATAGCAACAACAGATTAACATTTGACACAATGAGCGAAAGCTTTTGTAACTGTTCTACATTGACAAGAATTGTCATAACTTATCTACAATTTTGTTGGTGGTAAAATACATACAGTACATATTATGATACAATTATGTCTAATTCTTCTGTATGCCATACCTTTCAAAATGCCTCTTTAGAGCCTTCCTATTGACTTTCTCTTTGTTTAACTTTAATTTCCATTGTGTACAATGAGTAGAAGCAGTTACTTTTTGGCCAGTACTTGTGTATTATTCATTACAGTTTAGTGTGTAGAGGTGACCTCCTCCTCCTCAGTCCTTTCATCTCTCTTGTACTCAACCTGAGACAGCAGCGTTAACAGGAGCGTACAGACACACAGACTTGAGGCTGATTGTAACAAGCACTTACGTAGATCTGCTTTCTGTGCCCCCACCCCCTTAACACCAGCCTTTTATTAGAACAAGCATTTACATCAGCCTCTACACTGCCTTTATTACATGTAAGACTTCTTACATCATTCATCATCACACACACACACACACACACACACACACACACACACACACACACACACACACACACACACACACACACACACACACACACACACACACACACTCATGCACTCACTCACCTTTGCACACGTGCACGTGTACACGCACACCTTCCCCTGGTGTGATTTGTTCCTAATCCCATGGTCTCACCGTGTTGTAGTTGTGAGCTCAGGGTTAATCAGTTGTGACTAGTATGTGTCTGCCTCGTATGAATTAATAAGCGACTCCATAGCCGACCTGGGTAGGAGACGAGGCTTTGAAATGGGAAAATAAACACTTAGGACTGAGTTTTTTATTATTTTTTATTACTAGTTGACTAGTTGACATACTTTGGATTTCAAGGGTTGTCGTTTATTTGTATTGAAGATCAGAGTTGAACAAATAGTTAATCGGGATGTTTTGAAGATGCTGTACTATAGTCAGTGATATGGATGCTGAGGCAACATCGCTCTCAGCTTTTATGTGACTCATTATTACAGATTGTAATAATAATGGACCCTTACGGATCCGTTTTTACACTCTGAAGAGGGTTAGATTAATACTCCAGATTTGACTGTGCAGTAAAGCACAATGAACTGACTGAACTGTAGCTAAAACAAAACATTTGAAACCATATATATATCTATTCACCAGACTGGAGGTGTTTCTGTTCTCTCCAATTTCATCCAAACGTGTGTGTTCAGACAGCACAGTAGTGCTGTGACACACACTCTCTCTCTCTCTCTCTCTCTCTCTCTCCCCCTCTCTCGCTGAGAGTCTAGCATCTCTCTTAAGCTCTCCTCAAACGCCTCTTCACTCAGTTTGTCTATGAGCTCTCTGTTTTCCTCGAACCCTGTTCTCCTTTGTTCTCTGCGGTTTTCCACAGCTTGTTTGCCGGGGCGGAAGATAAAATCAGCCTATTACATAGCACGTCCACCCTTTAAAGTTGTGTTTCTAGGAATCCAAGTGTGCTCTGTTTTTCCTCCCTCTTTGATCTCTTATTGTTTCTTTTTCTCACACCTACCCCCCCCCCTTTCCTTACTGTAATGCCTGATTTATACTTATTGTGCGCTGTATCACACACCAAAACGAGCAGATCTACAAGCTCACAACGCGGCCCACGTGTTGTGAGTTTGTAGATCTGCTATTTTCCGTGCGCCACACCAGCACTGAACTAAGTATAAATCATCCGTAACAACTTAAACCCCAGCATGCCTATTCTGGGGGGGAACATTCGTCAAAAAGCTCATGAGCGTGTACATCTTGTAGATCTGGCTATTTTTGGCAAAGAGATTTAGTGTAGACGGGTAAAAAAGAGGTCCAAGTACAGTTTTACAAAGAATATAAGGTTTAAGTGGTTAACTTGCTGCTTCATTTCTGCGGTAGGCTATGTTCCAATCAGAGCCACTGATATAGACATGTTGTATTGTCTGCAGAAGCATGACAGGCAGAAACCTTGTATCTCAATTTTTTCCCCTTCATAAATGAATGCCCTACTTCATCATGCAAGAGTGTCACAGAAAAGTGGTGAAAATAGCAGATCGGCTATTTTCACTATTTTAAGATGTTTTATTTTATTCCTTATAATAATATAAAATGAGCAGTTTTGGACATACAAGGTTTCCACCCGACAGCGAGGATGTTCTGCAGCCCCGCTCCGGTGTCTGTAGAGTTCTATCGACTGGGGCTTTTCCATTCCTGCGCTCCATTCCGGCTGCTCCTTTCATTTACACAGCCGGAGCAGATCGGGCCTCACTCCACTCCACTCCACTCCACTCCGCTCCGGGGAGAGACGCTGAAACAAGACTTCATCAATTCCACATGAAACACCAACATTTCCTCCCATTACACCAAAGCACCGCTACCCCTCTCTCTCTCTCTCTCTCTCTCTCTCTCTCTCTCTCTCTCTCTCTCTCTAACCCCCTATCTCTCTCTCTGTCTCTCTCTCTCTCTCTCTCTAACCCCCTCTCTCTCTCTCTGTCTCTCGCTCTGTGAGATCTCTCAGCGCTCTGCTCTCAGTGTGTGTAATGAGGAATGGGACTGTGCGTGTTGTGTTTGTCTTTGTGTTCATGTGTGTTTTTCTATTCTGTATGTGTGATTGTGTGTGTTGTGATATGCTGGCTTGTATATTGTGCACAGTATGTATGTGCGTGTATACTATATTGTATTTTAGCTTGCATACGGTGTGTGTGTTTTGTGTGTGTGTGTGTGTGTATAATGAGGAATGGGAGTGTGTGGGAGAGGCAGGGAGCGTTGGGGCAGTGCTGAGGGGATTGGTCCAGGGAGCAGGTGTTTGTTGGATGTCTTCCTGCAGAGAATGAGAGAGAGGGGATGGGGGGGGGGGGTTGGGGGTTCACAATCACCCTCTCACACTTTTCTCCTCTTTCCTCCTGCCCACTGGTTATCCTCTCCATCCTCTCTGTCTTCCTCACCCTCACCCTCCGTCAGACGTTTAAGTGTTTTGAATTCTCTCTCTCTCTCTCTCTCTCTCTCTCTCTCTCTCTCTCTCTCTCTCTCTCTCTCTCTCTCTCTCTCTCTCTCTCTCTCTCTCTCTCTCTCTGCCTCTCTCCTCAGAGGGGCTGTACAATCATAGCTGTTGTACTGTTGATAATGCCTCTGACATGTTTCCTTATTGTTCCGATCTGGAGTCAGTCAACCCTGCCACCAGAGCCGTGCCGTGCGGTGGGGTGGGGTGGGGTGGGGTGGGGTGGGGTGGGGTGGTGGTGGCAGTTAGAGGGACCAGGGGAGGAGGGGGCTTCATTTCACATCAACCCTCTCTATACACTCCCTTTGTATTACCCCAACTGACTGACTGACTCATTCTAAGCCTGATGAAGTTACCAGATGACTGGCTACCACTGAACCTGGGCAGAGCGGACAGGGGAGGGACCCCCAGAAAGCCTCACTGGACCACAGGGACAGGTGGCAAGGGAGGTGGGGAAATGCTGGGTGGGAGCGACTGGGGGGGGGGGGGGGGTGGGTGGTTGAGGGGAAGAGTTCCTTGTTTTTTCTTCATCGTAATCTGTGCCCCTGGGACACAAGCGGGAATTCATCCGGAAAACAGGATTGTCTCATTTAGACGAGTCAAATGCACACACCCATGGAGTTTGTGTGTGTGTGTGTGTGTGTGTGTGTGTGTGTGTGTGTGCGTGTGTGCGTGTGTGCGTGTGTGCGTGTGTGCGTGCGTGCGTGCGTGCGTGCGTGCGTGCGTGCGTGCGTGCGTGCGTGCGTGCGTGCGTGCGTGCGACAATTTGATTTCAAGGTTACTTTCTATCCTAAACCTATTCTGTGAGTTGCCTTGGTGATCCAGATTTCCACACATGGGAAGTTGTTAAGCTGCCCATTAAGCTTATTCCATGGGCCAGCGATGATGATTATTTATTTATTTGACCAGTGTAGGAACAGCTGGATGCCACATCAACAAGCAGATACCGGGGGGAAATCACAGGGTGGTACTCTCACATACAGAATCTTTTATGTTAAGGATGCAGTGTATTTTGTCAGGGGTTCGTGGATGAAAGGATTTAGAGCTCTAGTGTGCTAGTGTGGCAGAGTAGCCCTGCCAGTAGCCCAGAAGCTTAATATCTCGCTTGGCCAGGCGGGGGATTCTCTTTTGGCTGAGCAGTAGATGCTTTTCTTACCATGATGCGGGAGCTCCGGGTTCAAATCCAGAGGGTGACATGAGAATGCTACAAAATGAACGCAAACCTTGATTGATTTTGTACGGAACATTTATATGGTAATTACCATTAATTAAACAATAGTGAATGTGAGGGAGGTGAGCAGTAGAGAAGCTAACGGTCCATGGTGGGGGGGGGGGGGTTAGGGATCTTTTCATCTACTCACTCATCCGTTGGTTATTAGGTCGGTTTCATGTCCAAACGGACAAAACAAACACACACATACACAAACGACTACAGCTCCCATAGGAATAGCACTGAGCTCGACCATATATCCGATGGAGGCGCACTGTACACAGATGCACGTGCGCCCCTGTGTGTTTAAGCACTAAATCATTCATATCTCCCCCTGCTTTCACTTTAATTGGCCCCTCTTTCCATATTTGCCATGGTGCCACCCCACTCCCTCCTTCTCTGCACCCCCCCCCACCACCAGCACCACCACAACGCCTCATCCATCCATCCCTACCCCCCATCTCCCCCTCCTCCCTGCACTGCTCTCAACTTGACCCTAATTGATGGTAATGAGTGCAAGCTGTAGTACTCTCTCTTCCCTGTATCCCTCCCTCTCTCTCTATTTCTCTCTGTTCTTACCCTCTCTCTCTCTCTCTCTCTCTCTCTCTCTCTCTCTCTCTCTCTCTCTCTCTCTCTTTGTGTGCAGTTGCGTTGGCTACATGAACCACCTCTGTCTGTATTGAATATGAGTACAGCTGTAGAGAGTCTGTATTGTCCAGGACATTGGCAATTTGGCCGCTATAAAAGGCCTTAAGTGCTGTTAGCAATAATATTATCCCACGTTCGGGTGCCGTCTCTTAAATGAGTGAAACGAGGAGGCAGTTCTGTCCAGTGCTCCTTATGGGAGCCTGTGAATATCTGGTGACATTTCCGCTCTGTGTGGGCCTGTAGTCTGTTAGATGCTAGTAATGTTGGATGATTCCAAATCACCAGTGATTCAGATGTTGGTTCTTGTAATGGGGTCAGTGTTGTGGAGTGTGTATACATAGCAACCTGTGCAACCTGTGCACTTGGCAGGTGGACTTGATTGGCTCACAGAGCTACAGTCATGATGGCTGACCCCATCTTCCAGACATTGTTTTTGGCTGCTATGTTACCCTCCTGTGAAACAGATTGTGAGTGGTCATGCTTGTGTGTGTGTGTGTGTGTGTGTGTGTGTGTGTGTGTGTGTGTGTGCGTGTGCGTGTGTGTGCGTGCGTGTGCGTGTGCGGTTACACACAGGACATGAACCTGTCAAAGGAGCTGATGTGTATGTCAGACAGCAGCACAGGCGAGGTTTTGCACCTGTACTGTGGGATGGGGGGTGTGTGTGTGTGTGTGTGGGGGTGGGTGGACCCTGCCATGACTGCTTGGCCACTGACAAGTCCATTCTTGTCCTGGACCTCCTGTTTGTCATGCAGCTGGGCATGCATGCACCATTTCTATCTGTCGGATCCTTCATCCCTCACAGCTCTTCATTGTTCTCTCTCCCTCCCCGATCGCTGTGTTTGTCAAACAGCTGAGAAGTTATAGGGTCAGTTTCACTCACTCCTTCAGCACTCTGAACATCGCCTCACTCCAACTCTTCTCAGTACCTCTCTACCTAACCACATGAACCACATGTATATTTGCCGGTGAGTATTATGCCTTTTCGTATCATTCATTCGTCATGCCTCTGGTGTGCAAAGGCCTTGAGAGCAAGTCCTTTCAGCAAATACATCCTCGTGAGTTACAAACAGAGACACAATTTTTCTTTGCTTTAGAATATAAAAATGATTAATAACCGTGTCAGGGCCTAAATATCAATCTCCGCCTCCATGTAACCAACACTAGAGCGATACATTGTACACTAAACACACACACACACACACACACACACACACACACACACACACACACACACACACACACACACACACACACACACACACACACACACACACACACATATACACCTTATGCATTCAAGTACACACACGCAATTGTTTGCATACACACCTGAACATACAAACACATTTCTCACACACACACACACACACACACACACACACACACACACACACACACACACACACACACACACACACACACACTCATAGCCATGTTGTAACATTAATATTGTGGGGGTGTTTTAGCGGTATAAAGAATGAACCATGACATCCCATAGATGACATATTGCCAGGGGGTTCACACTCCCTTAATACCACACCATTTACATGCATGGCAGTGTACTCACATCCACTCACTTACACAAGATCAATGGGAGTATCCGCTATAGCACGAATACATAGTAGCTTTATGCTTTAGCTTAAACCCTTCCACCACCCCAACTTAACATCCATCAGAAGTAAGAGCAACATAATAATCTCATCACCTGTATTTTGGTGGTGGAACGCCACTCCTGTGCTGTGACTGTGGGATTTACGGTGGCTGACACTTGATTTATATCTTTCAGGTCAATGGGATAATTTGACTGATGTGGAGGTGGTATTTACATTAGGTCCAGTGATCGTCAGGGTTTCCAGTGACAGGTCAATATGGCTGAGAGCACTCAGTCTCAGCCTGCCATTGATCCATTGACTTATGGATTAATGGGAACACCGATGATAGCCCTCATAGAATGCTAATGACACGCGTCCATGTGCGTGCACGTACACACAGGCAGATTTCGACCTCTAAGCTTCTAAGCCACACACACACACACACACACACACACACACACACACACACACACACACACACACACACACACACACACACACACACACACACACACACACACACACACACACACACACACAGTCCCAGACAGGCAGGTTTTGACCTCTAAGCTCCAAAGCCTAAGGTGAGCCTAACAGGACAGAGGGGACATAAGGGGTGACATGTCGGGGCGTGAGACAGTCTGCCATCGACCTGTCACTCAGATGTCTCATTCCCTTTTGAGTTTCATGTAAGCGTGTAATGTCTACAGAGTTCAAAGAGTTAGTTTCCTGTTCAGTTTTGTTGTTGTTGCTCCAAGCATATGATCATCAGTGTTACCCAGAACTAGAATCACTCGTGTTACTATGTCAGTAATCTCTCAAGAACAGATTCTGCTCTGCGTTGGAATCTGTCGGTGAGGTTCGTCATAACGTGTATGCACTGCCTACAAGTGGCGTGCCTTCAGATCAGGAAGCAGGCCGTGCTTTACCCAATCAAATGTAGTGGGCGGGATTCACGTGTCCGTCGATCCTTCCCCCCTCGAAACAAACCGAAACTCATTTAACAATAGCGTCCTTGGAGCAGACAAAACCACAGAAAGATATTCACATTTTATCTTGCTCTTTCATCATAGAAACAAGTGGGCTTATAACCAAAACTATCCATGTTCTCTGGGAGAAGTGGTGTTAGTGTTCCGTGTAGAAATATTGTTAGTGGGAATGAAAACATAAGCGCACCACCGGAAGTGGAGCGCTGAGGCCAGACCAAAACCCCGGTTTCTTGTCAAATTCTCCGTAACATACTCACTATGGGATATCAGCACCTCCTGGCGATGAACAGAGCTACATACCATAAACTCCCGGGCCATTCATTGGCTGAGAAGGGTATGTCTCGTGTCCGGTAGACCGGAAGAGGTATAAAACCTCTTGCGTGACGTGGCTCATCCTCTTTCGCTTCTCTGCACGGCAGATGCAACAGCTCAAAGACATACCTTAGGACAAACTTTTGACAAACATTTGTGATTTAGAACGAAACCAGCTTTAGCCCACTCGGTGGTACTTGTACTAACCAAAGGGTTTTCCTCTACTACAAAAAAAAAAGTTTTATTATTTCCGCTCCCGCGGCTATCTTCTCCTTTCTTTCTTTTACTGAAAAACAAGTTTTCCCTCCTTTTGTGCTTTCCACGCTTTTAGCCGGCCGGCTAAAGGCTAATAGGTTAGCTCCATGGAGGCTCCACGTTCATGTGGCCTGCTACGATGCCGCTTGCTGATTGCCACGGACGACCCTCATGGGTTTTGCATTTCATGCCTCGGCCGACGCCACGCCTTCGCAGCGAGGCATTATCGCAATGCACCGGGAGGTTGCGAGGACTGCGCCCGGTTCTCCAGGCGTCGCCTCGATCGCCGCCTAGCCAGGGCTGACGAACTCGCTCCAGGCGGCAGCGGCGTCCCGCCTCCAGTCGTAGCGGATCCAGCACCCCGCATGGACACCGGCCCAGGTAACGTGGATGGTGGCGCCCACCACGTGCGCCTTCACCCCACAATGGGCCCTCCAGCTGCGGGCGGTCCCAGCAGCAACCGCTCGCAGCAACCTGCGCCGCCGCAGCAACACCAGCCTGCGCCGCCGCAGCAACACCAGCCTGCTACACCTTCCGTGTCCCGCAGCACGCCGCCAGCCGCCGCCGCTGTGCCCGGGCCCTCCCGGGTGCAGCTAACTAGCGGCGCTTCATCCCCCTCTTCCCAGCCGCCTTCTCCACTGCCGCGGCAGGCGTACCGTGACAGCGGTGCCTCGCCGTCCTTCAGCGACGTCTCCGACGACGACAGCACCCACAGCATGGACGAGGGGGAGGAGGAGGGTGAGATACCGTCGTTCCAGGGGGCTTCCGGAGCGGCCGCCTCCAGCCCTCGTCAGGACGACGAACTCGGGGCTTCTGCCGGTCAGCTGGGGCCCAGCTGGCCGGACGTCCAGGAGCTAGAGTCCGATCCTGCCAGACGAGAGGAGCCAGTTACGGCTATTATCGAGAGAGCCTTGCTCAGGTGTGAGCTCGTTCGTCCGCTGGAGGAGCGCGCCTCCTCCACCGTGCAAGATGACGAATACCAGGGCCTGGCTCCCCAGGATCAGCGCGCGCAGAGGTCCAGGAAAGTCCCGGCCGCGAAGGGCTTCGCGAGGGCCCTCATGTCCACCTGGGAGGTTCACTCCGAGCCGCATCGGCTGGGTTTCTCCCTCGATGTGGTGGACGCGCCAAGTATGGGGCTCATCGCCTGCCCCCCCATGGACCCCGTACTGGCCCAGGGCATCATGGACCAGCGTCATCCAGTGGCCCTGACTCCCGAACCTCACTTCACCGTCGCAAAAGAAAAGGCGCTTTCCGTGGCGGTGAAGAAGGCATACAAGTCAGCAGCGCTGGCAGCGCGCGCGCTGAATATGGTCGCCATCCTCCAGGGCTCGACAGCCAAGCGGCTAGCCGAGCTGAAGGAAGCTTGGGGCGAGGACGCTGAAGAGCTGGAAGCCCTTCAACAGCTGACCATTAAAGTCACTCGCCACGCTACAGCTTGGGTGGGGAAGTCCATGGCGGACAGCGCGGCGATTGAGAGGGCTCGTTGGCTCGATCTGGCCATCTTCAGACACGAGGTGGTGGACGCGAAGAAGAGTGTCATGGCGCTCCCGTTGAGGCCAGACAACCTCTTCGCTGGAGCTTCGGATTTCCTCCGAGTCTCCACCGACTCACGAAAGGCCCAGAGGGAAGCCGCGGCGGGGGTTTTGGAGCCAGCCCCTCCTCCATCTGCAAGACCCCGCAACGAGAGGCCCGCAGGCAGAGGACGTTCCTCCTCCTCTCGCCGTGGGGCCAACACTTCGCGGTCCTCTTCGACCCAGGCGAGCTCGCGGGAAAGAGCTCCCAACGCGGGCAACCGGAGCAGAGCTTCCCCCCGCCAGCCCCCCGCCTCTACCAACACAAACACCACAAACACCAGCCGGCCTCCACGTCGCAACACAGGGAAGCCTCACCGTGGCGCGCGGGGTAAGTGACATTGTCTTGCCGGTGCACAGACCGGCTCAGCCCGCTTTTCAACCGTTCATGTTGGGGAAGAGGACCGTGGCTTTTCAGGCCTCGGTGGACAGAGTCGAGGACGGCTCCACGAGTGCCAAGAAACTTTGTGTTCGGAGTGTGGAAAATGTATGTGTGCAGAATGTGGACGTTTTATATGTGCAGCGCAATGTTTCAGTGAAAAGTGCCCTGTATGCAATTCCTTTTTCTCTGCCAAAGAAAATAAATGTGCCGAATGTTACAAACAGTCTCGTTCTTTCACGTGGCATAGAGCCATGGAGCAGAGGGGTCCCCGTCTCGCGGGCCTTTCTGCTCCAACGCTCTCATTGTATGGGCCAGCAAGGCCTGGAGCCCCCGATTTCCGGGGCTCCAGGTATTGCTGGGGTTCCCCATGTGCATGCAATAAATCAATGTCATTTTCCCATAAGCCCAAAGTGCCTGGTGCCCCCGATTTCCGGGGCTCCAGACACTGCTGGGATACCCTCTGTAAATGCAATAAATCAATACCATCATTCCATGAGCCCACAAGGTCGGGAACACCCGAACCCCGGTGTTCCAGGCATTGTTCGGACAACATCTGTGCATGTTTTGGATCATATGAAGGTCATAGAAAAGGTATTAAAAAAACCGACGCCGCCCTTGTCCGCCAGAGGGCGCCAAAGCGCCAGTGGAACAGGGTCACGTCGCTTTTGCCTTTCGCCTCACGGGCTTCCGTCTCACGGGTCGCAGCGAAACGCCACTGTGGACCGGAAGTCCTTGAGTCAGAAAGAGCGGACCTCTGTCTCCGCCATTTTGGAGGGACAGATGCCCCCTTTCCCGCACCGCGTCACGGAGTGCAGGCCACGTTCGCTTTTAACGAGCAACAAAGCATCCCCTACGGGGAGGAAGGTTTTGTCGCCTCACAGGCTTCCGTCTCACAGGTTGCAGCAAATCGTCACTGTGAACCGGAAGTACTTGGGTCAGAAAGAGCGGACCTCTGTCTCCGCCATTTTGGAGGGACAGTTGCCCCCTTTTCCACACCGCCTCACGAATTACAGGCCATGTTCGCCATTACCGAGCGACAAAACATCCCTTACGGGGAGGAAGGTTTTGTCGACGCTCCGTACGGAGCCTTTGGGCTCAGACGGGAGAGCGACGGCCGAGGTAGGCTTAGTTCGGGCGGCCCCGCTTGTCCGGGTGACAGCGCCGTCGGTTTCCATGGAAACAGACAGCCGGCGCGGGCGGACAAACCGGATGCTGACGTCAGGCAGATCGTTAGTACCTCTACTGCCTCGAGCGGTCACCTCAGGGTTAGCACCGCCGGCGGCAGTAGCAGCAGCGTCACTGTTCCCCATGGCAACGGTCCCCATAGCGACGCTCCCACTCTCCGAGCGGCCGATGACGTCATCGGCCAATCCGCTCGCTCGGTGTGTGAAGGAATGGAAGATTTGCAAACCGAATCCTTGGGTATTACGCACAATACAGAAGGGTTACAGGTTACAATTCTCCAGAAAACCCCCAATGACAGACAAGGTGTTGTTTTCCAAGGCAACAGGTCCAGCGGCCAGTACTCTGAGGGAGGAGGTTGCCTCCCTTTTGAGCAAAGGCGCTGTCACGGAATTACTTCCGAACCAGAACCGACTGGGTTTCTATTCGAAATATTTTCTGGTGAAAAAGAAGGGGGGGGGGGGGTGTGCGACCCATTCTGAACCTGAAGGGTCTCAACAAATACCTCACGGTTTTCAATTTTCGAATGCTGACGACCGCTGCGCTTTTACGCACCGTGCGTCATGGAGACTGGTGGACAAGTATCGATCTCAAGGATGCTTATTTTCACATTCCAATCTACCCACCGCACAGGAAGTTCCTGCGCTTCGGGTTCGAGGGGAGGGTGTACGAGTACAATGTCCTCCCGTTTGGAATGTCTCTCAGCCCCAGGGTGTTCGTGAAATGCACGGACGCAGCCGTGGCTCCACTGAGGAGGCAGGGGATCCGGTTGTCGACTTACATCGACGACTGGCTCCTGGCGGCGGGCTCGAGAGAGGAGGTGATGCAACACACACGTGTGGCCGTCGCTCACCTAACGTCCCTAGGTTTCACGATCAACGCCAAAAAGAGCGTACTAGTTCCGTCCCAGCGGACCACCTTCATAGGGATCCTGCTGGACTCGAACACACTTGTGGGGCGCCTATCCCAGGACAGGGTAGACAGTTTTTTGGCGTGTGTGAGATCTTTCCACGTGGGGCGTCCAGTCAGTTACAGACTGTGCATGCAGGCGGCGGGTCTCATGGCTTCGGCCATACACCTGGTCCGCCTAGGCAGGCTCTACATGAGACCTTTCCAGCGGTGGATGTTGGGTCTAGGGATCCCGTCCACTATGGGCTCGCGGAAAGTGGTGGTGCCTCCACGGTGCGTGGAGGCTCTCAGGCCGTGGTCACAAGCGCCCTTTCTGACCGAGGGGGTCAGTGTGGGGGTTGTGACGTCACGGATGGTCATCACCACGGACGCCAGCCTGACAGGATGGGGAGCCGTCCACGAGGGCCGCTCGGCCAGGGGAGTGTGGGACTCCAGTCTACGGGAGGCTCACATCAACTACCTGGAACTGATGGCGGTTTTTCTCGCCCTGAAACATTTCGAGACTCGCATCCGCGGTTGTCATGTCGCTATCAGGACGGACAACACCACGACCATGTGCTATATCAACAGGCAGGGGGGCTTGCGCTCCCAGGTGTTGGACAGCCTGGCGTGCAGACTGACGCGTTGGTGCGATTCGCGTCTCGCGTCGATACGAGCTTCGCATGTACCGGGTCTCCTGAACAGCGGAGCGGACTTACTGTCCAGGGGCGAACCCCGGTACGAGAACTGGTCCCTCAATCCGTGGGTGGTGGACCTGATCTGGGCCAGGTTTGGCCGGTCACAGGTCGATTTGTTTGCCTCCGAAGAGTCGTGTTCTCGCTTTTTCTCGGTGAGGGTGGGGGACCGTTCACTGGGCATGGACGCACTAGCCCACGACTGGCCGGACGAACTGCTGTATGCGTTCCCGCCACTGGACCTGATCCCCTCAACACTGGAGAGGGTGAGACTTCAGGGTCGGTCGGTGCTGCTAGTGGCTCCAGCATGGGGCGTGTGGAGGTCAGAGATAACACCTCTCCTCTACGCCGAGCCTTGGCCCCTCCCGCTGTACAGGGGCCTATTACGGCAGGGAGGGGACGACATCTTCCACGAGAGGCCTCAGGACCTAGACCTGTGGGTTTGGCCCGTGAGAGGGAGACCTTGACTTCGTATGGCCTGCCCCCTGATGTGGTGGCCACCATCCAGGGGGCAAGGGCCCTTTCCACGAGGTCTGCGTACGACGACAGGTGGAACCTGTTCGTGTCATGGTGTCTGAGTCAGTCACCGCCGGTTGAGGCCTTTCGGGCCCCGGTACGCAGCATCCTCATGTTCTTACAAGAAAAATTGAGTCAGGGTCTGGCTTTCTCGACGATTAAGGTGTATCAGGCGGCCATTTCCGCTTGTCACGAGAGTTTCGATGGCATGACGGTTGGCCAACACCCGATGGTGCGTGGTTTCATGAACGGCGCCAGGCGGGCCAGGCCGGTCTCTAGGGCTCTGCTCCCGGCTTGGGACCTGACGGTGGTGCTGGGGGTGCTTTGCCTCCCACCGTTCGAGCCTTTTGAGTCTGCGGATCTGAGGATCATTAGCCTCAAAACGGTTCTTTTGGTTGCCCTGACTACAGCCAAACGGGTCAGCGACATACATGCGCTCTCAGTGAGTTCGGAGTGTATGAGGTTCTTGGGTAACGACAGCAGGGTTTTGCTTAAACCCAACATGGCATTTGTCCCCAAGAATGGAGTGGTCACCCAGACGCCGGTTGAGCTGGTAGCTTTTCATCCGCCTCCTTTCGCTTCAGCGGAGGATAGGCGGCTGCACTGTCTTTGTCCGGTAAGGGCTTTGAGGCTCTACTGCCAGAAGACAGTGGCCGGCTGGTCGTCGTCGCAGCTGTTTGTCTCCTTCGGCCCGGGTGATCAGAGGAAGGCAGTGGCTAAGGCGACGCTTTCTAGATGGATTTTGGATGCCATTAGGCTGGCCTACGTCAGTGGTGGCGTTCCAGTTCCAGAAGGACTGAAGGCTCATTCTACTAGGGGCGTGGCTACTTCCTGGGCCCTCTCCAGGGGGGTGTCGGTCCAGGAAGTGTGCGCGGCCGCAAACTGGTCGTCACCTTCAACGTTTGCGGCTTTCTACAGCCTGGACGTGGCAGCGGCGTCAGTGGCGCATGCTGTACTAGGTGTGGCGGCTGTCTCTAGTTAGAATGGGGGGAGCTAGGCAGGTTTTTGTTTTTAACCTGCCTTCTTTCTCTTCCCTATCTTCCATCTCTTGAAGTCCCCTCGGAACCACCTGTGGTAGGTTCCCAGGGGAGGGGGGCCCTGTTTCCTTGTTTTCACTTAGGGAACAGTTTTGTGTCCCCTACCTTCCTTCTCTTGAGTCCCCTCGGGACCACCTGTGGTAGGTTCCCAGGGGAGGGGGGCCCTGTTTCCTTGTTTTCACTTAGGGGACAGACTTGTGTCTGTTCATTAGTTGAATAAGGCAGACTTGGTCTGTCAGGGTCCTTTTCTTTCTATCATATACCGCAACCTGGCCCGGAGGGCTGGGGCGCCCGTGAGGCCGAAGGTCATGTCCATGGGGACGGGGCCTTATGGCTAGGGGGCGTGCGGACCTGAGAGGGTTTTCGGTATGGCTATAAGCCCCAGGGGGGTTTATGTATCCCATAGTGAGTATGTTACGGAGAATTTGACAAGAAACTCAGGGTTACGGATGTAACCCCGGTTTCTTTAGAATTCGGAGTAACATACTCACCTAACACCCCTGTTTGTGTGCATCTGCATGCAGAGAGCGGTTGTTAAAGAGGATGAGCCACGTCACGCAAGAGGTTTTATACCTCTTCCGGTCTACCGGACACGTGACATACCCTTCTCAGCCAATGAATGGCCCGGGAGTTTATGGTATGTAGCTCTGTTCATCGCCAGGAGGCGCTGATATCCCATAGTGAGTATGTTACTCCGAATTCTAAAGAAACCGGGGTTACATCCGTAACCCTGAGTTTCCTTTCGCTGGGGTGCTCCATTCAGCTTGTCCCAGAGCCAAGTGAAAGAGTAAAAAACAGCAGAGGGCACTGTTTTTCCTTTTTATTTGGTGATGGGTTCCCAGATTGCTATGTGAGGTATGATGGTACAGAAAGTTTTAGGACTGGATGCAGTGACAACTGGACATTAAATACTCATGTTTTGTACTCGCCGCCTATCCAAACGACTTGACGGCAGGCACCTTGGGTCATCTGCGACGGAAGTGATTGAAGTGGATCGGTTTGACGGTTCTCGAGATACGTGAACCACAGACAGACATAGATATCACAAAATTAGGATTGCTATTTCCACTTTACTTCACCACTGAACACTGCATTGTGATTTATTTTGCGTGACATGCAGCAAAGGTCCGTCGGGCTCGGTAATCGAACCCGGGACTCGCTGTCAGGCGTCAGAGCCTATGTGGTGCCACCACCGCATTGTGATTTGTGCGGCTTCATTCACAAACATAGTAACTTAGCACTACTACTTATCAATAACTAAACATTGGATATAGAGGCAACGCCGTTATTAGACTCTGTGTAGTTTTTTTGCTGGACCACAGCACCGGCGCCAGCCCTAAAATGTGAATGTCTCTGAATCACTGAGTGAGTGATGAAGTTACACCATTGCTTGGCTGGTTGGCCTAACAATGAGCTAGTCAGACTAAGGGATGTACAATATCCTAATAACATTTGATGCTGGAGCTGGTGCTACTTGCGCGGCCATAGTCAAGTACTGTACATATCCTTGACTCTTGGTCCTATTCAGCCTGGATGATCTATTCAACTGGCACGGCCAAACCTCTTCTGGGGATAATATAAAAACCTGAACATCTGTGACTGATGAAGTTATGGTAACTTAAGCTATGCTAAAGCCAAGTCACGTGTGTCACCTTTCCTTATCATGTCATTTCAAATTAAAAGCCCTCGAGTGTTTCAGTGTACAGAGTCCAGACATATACTAGGTTTTGACCTGGTCTGGTTCCACATCGTCCCCTGCTGTCATAAACACAAACAATAGCTGCAGATGACATTGGCCAAGGAATGTAAAGTTAAGTATGGCACTCAAGAAATTGGAGGTGATCGCGGGCTGCTGCTGATGGCTGCTGTAGTCCTAAAGCCATCGTCACAGCTACATGCCTGGAAGAAAAGGTGACTGTGGCTCTGCACGTTCCAGCCAGGTCCTGATGAGATGGGCCGTAAGATCGATAGATCTGAAAGAGGTGCAAGCACGCAAGTGCCCTGCCCCCTTGCTTGCACACACACACACATACACACACACACACACACACACACACACACACACACACACACACACACACACACACGCACGCACACGCGCACAGAGTCAGTCACCCGCCCATCCCCCTGTCTTCACCTGTCTGCAGAGGTAAACACATGCATTTAAATCAGCCGTGAGGTGCCGCGGTAACAAAGACAAATGATGTTGTATGTAATATTTTTCTATTAACATAAAGTAATATAAAGTGAAGGGCAGCGGTGTATGCAGGGAGTTAGAGGCTAATGTCCCGTATCAGATGTGGACAATGTCAGGGCTGCATACTGAGCAGGTCTGTGTCCTTCTCTCCCGCTGTGTGTGTGTGTGTGTGTGTGTGTGTGTGTGTGTGTGTGTGTGTGTGTGTGTGTGTATATGTGTGTGTGTCCCTACCTGCTCCTTCAGGGGGATAGAAGGCTGTGACACGCTGAGCTGCCAGCAGTCTTATTATTCCCTCTGCTTTATTAACCCCACTGCCCCCCTGCCCTCACCCTCCCTTTCTTCTTCTTCTCCTTTATTTATTCCTTCTCCTGTAGCTGGACATGGTGAGGTTTTCTTGCACTCACTCTCTTGTTGCCCCTACACACACACACACACACACACACACACACACACACACACCCCCACACACACACACACACACACACACACACACACACACACACACACACACACACACACACACACACACACACACACACACCCTCAGCTTTCACAGCCGACATATGTCATGGGAAGAAGTACAGTAATACATTTTGAATATTATCATCTCTACTTAGTGTCTCTCCATATAATTTAGCAGAAAAGGACTGGAAGTTCCTTGCCAAAGAATCACCTCGTTATTATGTCGACCGTGTCTTTTTATGGATTAAGTTTTTTTTATTATTGTATAATACCGTTGACTGTTTCTACAGCAGTTAGTACAGCTTTGAAAGTTCTGCTGTCAGGGTTTTGTAGATAACAGGAATTAGCCTCAGTGGGTTGTACACTATATAGGACACACATTATAAGCAAGATTGAGGCCTCTGGTTTGAGAGTATTAAGCTTGTATATCGGCTATTTTTTAATAGCCCAAAAAATTAAATAAGGCTTACGGTTTTTATTTAACTGTTCATCATTTTGCTGGGGACCTCTGGAACCCCCTCAAGGACCCCTGGGGGTCCCTGGACCCCACATTGAGAACCAGTAGTCTCTGACATACAGTACAGCAGTGGTTCTCAACCTTTTCAGGCCGCGACCCCACAAAATAATTATATTTGAACTGGGGACCCCCCAAAATAATCATATTTGAACTGGCGACCCCCACCCTGACAAGCACTTGGAATTGTAGGCATTACTGTACACAGTTTGACTCGGTTCCACAGATGAATATTGTGAAAATAGCCGATCTACAAGCTCACAACGCCTCGCGTTGCGAGGGGTCTTATATTATTTGACAATTCGGCCAATGTTTGATTTTGATTTTATTGTATAGTTTGTTGATTACTTTTGATGCAGTGGTCTTTTTTCATTTAGTTTCTTCTTCTTCTTTTAGGTATTACAAATTTAAAAAGGTCTTAAAAGCCCTTACATTTTCACTTTAATGTCAACTGGGGACCCCCCCAAATTCATGTGGGGACCCCCCTGGGGTCCCAACCCACAGGTTGAGAGCCACTGACATTACAGTATGAAGGAAGTGCAGGCAGGGGGTCTGCTGTGTGTGTGTGTGTGTGTGTGTGTGTGTGTGTGTGTGTGTGTGTGTGTGTGTGTGTGTGTGTGTGTGTGTGTGTGTGTGTGTGTGTGTGTGTGTGTGTGTGTGTGTGTGTGTGTGCGTGTGTGTGTGCAGTGATGAATGCAGTACACATGCATACTGACAGCCACACCACTGATACCTGATGCACTATTCATCTGTCCATGTACCATTACACACTGGTACAGCTCGCCTCCGACTCCACTTACTGTGGTGTTCACCTTTCACTGTCATCCTCATTTTTAGGCATGCATGAGTGTGTTGTGTTGTTGTTTTACTCCATTGTCTGTGTTAAAGGGACAGTGTTTATTTAAAATTTTAAATTCTATGGATAAGAAAGAGAAGGGATTCAGATTCGGATTAGGCATTTAGTGGTTAAAGAACAACTTCGCCCATTTTCAACCTATCTTCATATAATTGGTCCTCACTAATGCTCATGATAAAATGGTTTTAAAAAAAATCTACTCACTCTGTGTGAGGAGTGCTATCTACAGTTTGAAAACCCGCCTACCAGTGACATCATTGGTTTTATTTTTCAAACAAGATTTTTTTTTTTTTATATTAGATTTTTATTAACACGAGAACAATGGCTTCCATTACTTTCCAGGAATAGAAAGCCTGCTGTTTATATTGGCTTGGATTCCCCATCGATGATGTCACTGGTAGGGCGGGGTTTCTGAACTGTCCACAGCCCTCCTCTGAGACACAGAGTGAGTAAACAAAAATGGTACCACATTGTAATGAGCAATTGTATGAAGATAATGTTGAAAATAGGTGAAGTCATCCTTTAAGGATAAGGTGTTCTAGTTAGGGTTAGCTTTGGGAATAGCGATAGATATTAAAAGGTCGGGTAGGAGTCGTGGTTAGGGTTATGTAAAAATGGTAAAATGTTGGTTTTGATGTCCTTACAAGTTTATACTGTGTAGTTAAACAGTAAACACTTTGTGTGTGTGCGCACGTGTGCAGTGTGCACACTTAACTGTTGTAAGTGCATGTGTAGGTGTTTGGTCCATAGGTTTCTGTGCACATTGTTGCTGTGTGTGTGTTTGTGTGTGTGTGTGTGTGTATGTGTGTTTGCGTCTGCATATGTTGTTGTGCTTGTCTCATTATTCCATCTTTATAGAGTGGGATAGAGAGCTGGTCTGTCTGAGCCTGGTAGGCCTGTGCTTTGGATCCACTGTAATCTACTATAAGACACTGCTGTCTCTGAGAGGCCTGCACAATGCCTGCTCAGCACTTATTCACAATCATATATCCACGACACGTCCAAGCTTACACACACACACACACTCTCTCTCACACACACACACACACACACACACACACACACACACACACACACACACACACACACACACACACACACACACACACACACACACACACACACCTGTACACACAAGCAAAGACACAGACGCAGAAACATACAGTATGCAATGCATGCATAGCTGCACACGAATGCACACTCAAATACACACACATTTGGACTTGTGTACACATGCAAGTGCATAAGTAACACACAAACAAACACACATTGGACTGAGGCAGGGGGATTTGGGGAGAAGTGAGTGAGTGAATGGTTTCAGGTCAGCAGCTTGATTCCAACAGCAGGGTGCTGCGTCAGCACCAACAGCAGCGTAGGATGTGACCAGGACAGCTTTAACTCTCTCTCGCTCAATCTCTATCTCTCTCTCACACACACGCACACGCACACACACACACACACACACACACACGCCGCGCGCGCACACGCACACGCACACACACACAGGGGCAGATACAAACACCTGCTCATAATAAAGCATGCTCTCATCTAATAAACCTTCAGATATCACCGTATTATCTGTGATAGCGTCCAAATTCTCTCTGGGAGTGTTTGACATCATCAAGGGGATGTTTGATAAATACACACTGTATTTGACACTCATTTGGATGCTTATGCGATTATTTATTTCATATCACACACTTTGATATTGTTTTCTTTTCCCTTTTTTCTTTTTCTAAAGCCAGAGATTGGTGAGTGGCAACGTGTCATGTACTTATTAGGAGTACATAAAATGATATTGTTGTCACAGTTGAAATGCTATTAATCTCCTGTTTAGTAAGTGTGATACGGTATCTGTGCTGGCTGTCGCATGGCTTTCAACTGCCTTTGTTGAATACCCACGTCTGGATCAAACATGAATATTCATTCATTAGACTGAAGAGATGTTAGCACAGGGAAGGAAGAAATGTCTAGAGGGCTTTATCCTTCCCTTTCTCTCTCTCTCTCTCTCTCTATCTGTGTCTAACACTCTCCCTCACTCGCCCTCCATTTCCTCTCTTTGCATCTCAAACTTCAAGGGGCGGCAGCTAATTTAAGATTTTATAAATGATTAATTCAATATTGATGAATATTTTAAACCTCGTAATAAATGACTTTGTATCTATTTAGCATTACATATTCTTTCATTTCTGTGATGTGATTTATCTTTTTCATGCGCAGTATGTTCTATCAAAGGGACAAAACTGTTGCTATTACTACAGTGTTTTATCCTCTGAGAGGCCGCTGTGAGATGGGCTTCAAGCCTTTAATGTGTTTAACAATTAAACTAATGCTATTTCTGCCATCAGATATACAGGGTGTTTACAGTGTATGTATGCATACTGTACATGAGAAAGAATGCAGGAGAGTGTATTTATGCCAATTACGATGCGTGCCTACTGCCTGTATGTATATGCTTGACAGCTCGCATACACATACACAAGTATGCTATACTCAGTGGTGTAAAGTAACTAAGTACATTTACTCTTAAGTACTGTACTTAATTACAATTTTGAGGTACTTTTACTTTACTGGAGTATTTCCAACTTTTTACCTCAGAGGCAAATATTGTTCTTTTACTCCACAATTTTGAATTAGTTACTTGTTACTTTGCAGATATAAATTATTACATTATAAAACATACATTAACCACTTTAGCCCTATTTTATACCTAGGCTATTTGAAAATAGCCGATCTACAAGCTCACAACGCGTCACA
>NC_137610.1:17770924-17800908 GCF_963280865.1 Gymnoscopelus braueri | reverse complement strand
TGTGCTATGCGGTGACTTTGCATGCCTATGCGATGTGCGCGTGTATGCAGCATGTATGTGATATGTTTTAATTCGTGGTAAACAGACAGCAGTGCCATGAGGCAGGTTAGATTTATCTGAGGGTGTTTATCTTAATTCCCCTCAGTCCCTCTCAGTCTTGCCATCCATTACCTGTCTGAGGAGGCAGCGTGCTCTCTGGGGCCACATATAACCCCCACCATGCACCACACACGCACACACACACACACACACACACACACACACACACACACACTCACACGCGTATAGTTTTACCTTGGTGCTGAAAATATGATGATATGACTATCTGAGAATGTGTGCATGTGTCCATGACTGTGTGTTTGTGTGTGTCCTGTGTGTGTGTGTGTGTGGTGTGTGTGTGTGTGTGTGTGTGTGTGTGTGTGTGTGTGTGTGTTTGCGTGTGCATGTGCGTGTGTCTGTGTGTGTGTATGTGTTGTGTGGCCCGCAGCAGTGTGACTAACTGCCTGTGTCTTTGTGAGTTTCGTATGCATAGTTACCTTGGCTTAGGGAGAAGATGATGTTTTCATAGCGGTCCGTCCATGACCTTGGCGATGTCGCCGCCTCTGTGTAATGCAATCACGAGCAGGGGAGCAGTCCCCATCAAAGCAACACATAAACAGATAGAACTAATAGATGCATGCTACGCATTAACCTGTCGGGGGGGGCCACCACAGCTCGCCCCCCTTGCATCGTGTTACGCAACACCTCATCTCTAGCCTGATAGCATACAGGTGAGATGAGAGCTCTCGGTAAAAGGGTACATTTATGCTTTTGTAACTGAGCCTTTTTCTGCGCAAGAGAGGAGGACATAATAAGCATGAAAAGAGTGAAGAAGGGTGAAGAATGATGCCACATGCACATATCGTGGCTGTCGGATAGAAACCTTGTATGTCCATATTTATATACATATATATTTATTTATTTTTTCCCTGTGAATTTATGTCCCACTCTCTAAAAGTAGCTAAACAACACTACTATAAGCTCACTACTGCGTTGTGAGCTATATTTGCTACACGTGAGATTGTAGATCTGCTATTTTTGAAAATTTGAAAGTGGTTGAGAGTGTGTCTAGGGGTTTTATAGAATATTACACCATTGAAAATATCAACAAGAGCTTGTGACTAAATAATAACATTGGATCCATTGGAACACATAGGAACTTTATTCCATTTCCTGAAAGAGTTAAAGGATTTGGACATACAAGGTTTATCCGCGGTTCTGCCCGACTAGCGACCCATATGCTCACGTACTATCTATACACACAGAAATTCTCACGCACACACACACACATCACACAGGTAAATTAACACATGCGTGGGACGCTCACACTACAATACCCCCCGTGTGGTGTGTGACAGGCCGTCGTGAGGCTTCCGGTCCTCTCCCACTGCTGTTTGTCTTTAGGGTCCGTGCATCTCGCCCTCTAACTCCTGGCCCCCGCCGACCTCTGACCCTGGTCCGTCAGCCGACAGACACCAAGTGCCAAGCTGACAGCTCCCCAAGCCCACTGAACCCCAAAAGGAGAGAGAGAGAGAGAGAGAGAGAGATGAGAGAGAGAAGGAGAGAGAGAGAGAGAGAGGAGAGAGAGAGAGAGAGAGAGAGAGAGAGAGAGAGAGAGAGAGAGAGAGAGAGAGAGAGAGAGAGAGAGAGAGAGAGAGAGACAAACAAAGAGAGAGCTTTGACCGAGGCCCATTCTTGAAGGGAGAGCAATGTGCACCCACTGAGCCTAACAGTTGTACCTGTCCCAAAGAGGTCAAGACGATGGAGAGAGAGAAAGAGGATTGAGTTAATGGTTGTAGTCAGACCAGAGCAAGGGTAGAAAGAGAGGGTGAAAAGGCGAGAAGAAGGGAAGAAAGCGGCCATGAGAGTGGGGGGTGGTGGTGTGTCGGGTGGGTGTGAGGTGTAGTGAGGAATGGGACGGGAGGACAAACGTCACTGAACCTGGCTAGTGGAGGTCAGACTCTGCCTGAGGAGACAGGGGGCCCCAAGATTAGCCCCCCACGCTAATGGCCTTGGCCCTTTAGACACACACACACACACACACACACACACACACACACACACACACACACACACACACACACACACACACACACACACACCACACACACACTGCGAGCCAGTGCCCGAGAGCTCCATCCAGTGCCGCAGGGACACAGACTGGTGAGAACCTGCCCCTGACTCTCATATCCTATTATACATCCTTGTCCAGTACATTACAATCCTATTTAGCGGGCCCTGCTTTCTACACAATCCTATTATGGACCCCCTTCTTCTTCCTCTCCAATCCTATTTCTGTGCCCCCCCCCCCCCCCCCACCTCCCATATGCAGGTGCCATCTATCCTACAGGCTGCCTTTTGGGGCGTATGTGCTGTGGTTTAGATGATCGTTTGGTGTGTGTGTGTGTGTGTGTGTGTGTGTGTGTGTGTGTGTGTGTGTGTGTGTGTTGTGTTGTGTTGTGTGTGTGTGTGTGTGTGTGTGTGTGTGTGTGTGTTGTGTGTGTGTGTGTGTGTGTGTGTGTGTGTTGTGGTGTGAGAGTGATTTGTGCTTTAAATGTAACTCTGAAATTGGAGTGTGTCACCCATTGCTCAGCGGGCTAAGTGAGTGGCTATTCTTGTTACTCAGTGTTATTTTCTTGTACTCGTTTGTTTCTTTTTCCTTTAGGAATTGACCTCACCTCATTATCCACTGTGTCCTGCAGGCTACACAGTAAAATCCTCAGTGTTCATTTATCCTCCGACAGTGTGGAAAACCTAACAAAACGGACCCTTATACGCTATGGGTCCAAAGTGTTGAGCATGGAGGAATAGAGGTTGCTGGCCCTTTACCACCACGTCTTCTGTCAGCTGACGCAACCCCGAGCTCAGAGCTCACACACACACACACACACACACACACACACACACCCACACACACACACACACACACACACACACCTCTATCCATAAGTAAAGATGAGCGTCCGCGTCTCCCGTCTCGTCACATCTCTACCTGGCCCCGTGACGGGCCTCTTATCCCCCCTATTAGTGTGTTTAAACAGGACAAAGTACCTGTCCGCGTCACGGTCCCTGTCTCCGCCTCGCACCCCCGGCCTGTCACTCATCCGGCCTCATGAAAGCCGGCCCAATTCTGTTTGAAGGTAGGAGATGAAAGAGGGACGGGAGTCAGGGACCTCGTTGGCCTGACAGGCTGGATTACAGCTGGTTGAGGCGTTGGAGGGGGGCTGTGGGCTTGAGTGGGGGGGCGAGGATGTCCTGCCTAACTGGATTAGTAAAAGGGGGTGAAGGGTGAGCATGTGGAGGGGGCGAGGGTCTGTGCCATGGCCGTGTTATGAGCCTGCAAGGAGAGGGGTCTAACGCCTGTCGGTCTACCGCCCCTCCCCGTCCGGCGAAGTTTTTTCGCGGCCGAGCTGAAGGACCGCGTCTGAGAGGCGAGGATAGTGATGAGCCAGCAGGAAGTCAAACTTCACATGCAGAAACATCTTCTGATGAAACACAGGGGCAGTCAGACACACAGACAGAGAGAGAGAGAGAGAGAGAGAGAGAGAGAGAGAGACCACCGGAGCACAAGGTTAAACAAGTCTGTGTGAATGCACACTCCCCGTACTCTCATACTAAGGCGGATTGGTTAGACTCCAGCCAATAATCTGTTGACATTGAGCCTGAGTCATGGGGGCCAAAACAACAAAACAATGTGATATATAGACTCCGTTTATCCAAAGCCAACAGTGGAGTGAAATAGTGTGGCTGAGCTAAATTTATTAATCATTCAATTAACTAAATGTTCTTTCTTGGTCTGGTTCAGATGAATGGACTGTCAGTCTCTAATGCAGTCCGACTCTCAGCACCACCTCAGGAGAGAGGACTTTATTCTCGCAATGCTTTCATTTCTCTTGCCCTCTCGCCTCGTCTTTCTAACGCGAGCAGAGGCAGATTTAGCTATGTTTCAACTCGATTTTTGGGTCCGATGTCGATCCGATTTTGAATCCTAGACCACCGATTGCCGATGTTTTTACAGATATTTTGTAAGAAAAAGAAGAACAAAACTAAACACAAAGAAATCCAAGACCTTTAAATCAAGTTGATATAAATCATAAACACAAACACACTATTGTAAACACAAACTTTATTTAATTTAAGCACTTAAGCCCTATTCCAATTTTTCAAAAATATCTACAAGCTGAGCTAGAAGCTAGATCTTCGCCCCACCCACACAGTTTTGAATGTAATTACAGGCAAACAGTATGGAGTATGAAAACCATTCATAAAACTAATTTGGTGAGAAAAAAAATAAAATCTAATTTCTGTGATTTGAACAGTGACAGATTTTAAGCATTTGTGGTGCCCTCTATGGGTGGAAGGGAAATTGCTTTTGGGTCTCCATTAGGCCTCTCAATGTGTGATTAACCACTTAAACCCATATGGTTGACCGGAGTCCCTCAGGGCTCTATACAAGATCTTGACATCTTGTCTTTTCTGTTTCCTGTTATTGTATGTATTTGCTGAAAATAGCCGATCTGCTACACAGACAAAAACAACACATGGACAGGTGCAAACATACAATATACTGTAATCGCCCACAGTCGTTTCGGGCCAGCGGAGATAATAATACCATAATGAAATGACTGATATATGCCAGACTGATTGGTTTCAAATGAAACAGCTTCAGCCGCCAAGTCTTTTATTTTCTTCAATCGTACACTGTATTTGTGGCTTTAGTGCAATTATTTTTCACTATTTATCTAATATTATTATTGTACTGTTTTGCACACTTGTGAGCTACGCTGATACCGGTGAAATGGAGAGCCATTAAATACATCTCAAAAGACTGCTTCCAGCGAGTCCACGGCACTGCAAAGCAAAGTGAAAATTATGCCATCCTTGTCGACAGAATGTGCTGTTTTGCAAACAACATGCAAGCCAGTGAGTTTCTTTCATTCATTTATCACTGTTACTACAGTATGCCCGACATGCAAACCAGAGAGTCTCATGTACATACTGCTTAGGCGCAGTCATCAGGACACAGCAGCACTGTCGTCGGTCTCAACACAGGAGTCTCAACACAGGAGGCGTTGTTGTGCAACGAAAGTGCACAACAACACACAAGCTCACCGGGGAAATGCAAGATACAATTGTTATTTATTTTAAATAAATATTTGTGGCGTGTGTGTGAGGGGAGCCCCACAACAACAGTTTGAATCTCTAAATCCGCTCCTCATTGTGAGGCGGTGCCCCACTTATTTTCTCTGTCTGCGTGATCTACAGCGCTATCTATATTTGGTCTCAGTCTGTCTGTCCTTCTGTTCTCCGTCTTTGCCTTGTCTAAACCCTTGTATACTTAATTCGGTCGCGTCAAACTGGTGTACGACGAAGTATGAATGAGGCTTAAAGGTCTCTCTTTCCGTCAGTCTTTGTCTTGTCTGATTCTCTGTGTGTGTGTCTCTCTGGTCCTCTTCTTCCTCTGATAGAGTCTTCCCGGGTGTCTTTGGGGCCGGCTGGTAAAGACAGTCGGGGGCACTCGATCGTATCAGACTATCAGGCCGGTTGAACCATAAATTACCTGCAAGCTAACAAAGCGTGCTGCTGTAACCATTACACAGGCTGTCAAAGTCACCCTGGCCCACACTAGCAAGGCGAACGCATCTCCACTGCTTTACTGTCTTAAGGCAGACCCAGGGTGAGATTGTGATTCCTTTGGGGGGGGGGGGGCGGAGCAGAGGCGATGATTGACAGGCAAAATCCCTCACCAGCGACACCCGCAGGCAAAGATTTCTTTTTTCATTGCAGTTGAAAAGGCTTTAGAAATGTGAGAGAAAAACACCTGCCATGGATCAATGGAGTGGAATTTTTTGTTAAAACTTTCTATACACGTTTGAAGGACCATGACAAAGACTTTTAATGTGTGGTAAAACTGAACGTCATGAAACCTTTAAGCCCTTTATACTTCATCATATGATAAATAGCAAAAAATCTACAAGCTCACAACGTTAATTGTGAGCTGTGACCATGTTTTAAGAGGCTTGCAGTGATCGTCGGTTACAATCCAGTTTTTACACTTGTAGAGTTACAGATCCATCGGCGTTAACACTGGGAATTTTACTGTGAAGACTGGATTTGTACCTGATTATGTACTGTATTGACTCAATATTGAACATACCAAACAAATAGATGTATTCTTATGTTCGGGGGAGGGAAGCCGGGCAGGGAGGGTGATAATGTGTCACTGCATGTACTCCTATGGGCTGGGGCGGCACCTGTCAACAGGGAGTGTTGGGCGAGAGGAGTAGGACGAAGGCCCTACGTCCTCCCGGTGGGAGCACCTCAACACATTTTCCTCAAATCAGAAATGTGTGTGTGGGGAGAAATGAATTGGCATAATGACTAAATTGGGGAGAAAAAGGGGGTAAAACACAATTGGCTACTCTAAATAAAAAAAATAAAAAAACACATATATATAGTGAGGGGGCGAGGTAGACAGAGAGGCCATGCCATAGAGCACCGAAGTCTGACATCATTGCCGCTAGAGGGCGCTATCCCCCTGGGTCACGGCTTTATTGTTTCTCTTGAAAATCCCATAGGGGAATCTTAGATCGTGTCATATAAGAACTGTGTTCCACTAAACAAACAAATCTCAGCTGGGCCATTTTATTCATAATGGATATGAAGCATCAACTGACGGTGAAAAAGTACTAATTTATCCAAAGGGAAAGATTTTTTTTTCTTTCTCCAAACACAGACATTATCAAATGTAACTCAATATCATAAACGACACAGAGTCACATACCAGACAAAATCGCCGGGGTTGTTTGTTTATTTTTGGAATACAGCTCTTATATGGAGCAATCTAAGATTTCTCTATGGGATTTTCAAGAGAAAAAATTACGCCGTGACCCAGGGTGAGTGACGTCAGGACCTCTGTACTCTGAACCCACGATGTGGTGATGATGTGATGGGCACACCAACTGGTTTAACGTCTGCACGTGTATTTCCGTATTTTCCGAAGCCAAGCTCTAAATACAAAGAATACTTGAGGTATTTACAGTATATATACTGTAAATGATCTCACCTCAGAAGATGCCAATATTTGCACTAAATTATGTACTGTGCTTATATTGGTTTTGCTATAAAACATTATTTTCCCTCGTTATAGATGTCGGTTACAGTATCATGGAGATTTACAATGAAAGAAATCTGAGCTATTCTACACAGCAAGTCCTCCTTGCAAACTGAACTAAGCCTTGTTAACCCATTCAATCCAGGAACGCATCTCTGTTTTATTTCTCTGGCTATTAAAAAATAGCAGATATACAAGCTCATAGCGCGGCACTCGCTATGAGCTTGTAGATCTGCAATTTCTTTTTTAAATCATGAAAATTTGTGCAAATCTTTGAATATATATATTTTTAAAGCGAACATTTGTAACTCAAATCTTTGCTTCTGGGGGGGGGGGTGGGGGGTCCGCAGCCAAATACATATCATTTTGGGGGTCCTTGACATGAAAAAGTCTGAGAACCACTGATATAGCAACATACGTTTTTTTTCCAAAAGAAACGGCTAGGATTTAGAAGACATTTGTAGAAATGTTCACGATTTTTCAAAAATAGTAGATCTGCAAGCTTTGAATGGGTTAAGTTTATCCAGCAGGATACTCTTAACGCTGTAGCATCCAGCGTTGCTGGAGAGAGAGAGAGACCAGTGCCTCGCCCTCCCACCGGCTCCCCAGTCCTCCCTGCTGTATGCGTGAGGCTGTGTCACTGGCTAATTGAGAGCGTGTTTTGTGCTGCAGCCGTGCCCCGGAGGTTAGCGTTAGCGCACACACACACTGTAGCAGGACAAATGAGAATACACTCCGCCATCTGCCCAAGAGAGACACTCCCTTGCCCTTTCCTTGTCCCTGTACCTTTGCCCCGCCCCCCTCCTCACCTTTTTTTCCCCCCTCTTTTTCTTTTTGTCTCATTCTTATTCCTTCCTTCACTCAACGGCTCCCACTTATCTCTTCCACTCACCCTCTCTCATCCCTCGCTTCTCTTCCCTCCATCTTCTACGAAACCTTCACCACTTATTTAACACCCTTGCATTCGCCAGACTATATGTGCTTTTCTAGCTTCCTCTATCTGTACATTCTCTTCTCTTCTCGTCTCTTCTCTTCTCTTCTCTTCTCTTCTCTTCTCTTCTCTTCTCTTCTGGTCTGGTCTGGTCTCTGGTCTGGTCTGGTCTGGTCTGGTCTGGTCACATTTTTGTGCTGTGTGTGTGTGTGTGTGTAGTGATGTGGGGGGCTCAGTGCCATGGTATTATGGTGTTGTGGCGCTCCGATCGCAGACTTCCAGAGCGTTTGGCGGGCAGCGCGTTCCGTGGGGGCTGACACCGAAGGTGACCCCCTGGTCGGTAACCTTGGAGACCAACTTTATTAAAATGAATTTGAGTCGAGGGGCCGTCCTGACAGCAGCATAATTACATCGCAGAGCATCAGCACTAATTTATGCAGCCCGCATTCAACCGGTCAGGAGTGCCGAAATGGGGTCAGCCTGGACACACACGCACTGTCGTGCGCACGCACACACACACACACACACACACACACACACACACACACACACACACACACACACACACACACACACACACACACACACACACACACATTATTGAAGAGCACACACCCACATGGACTCACAAACAAACACAATCACACATCATGCATGGGCATGCATGCCAATAAATTAAAATACATACAGCATAGTTACATACCTAGTTTATTTTTTGCTTCGGAGGACTGAAATTGTGTAGATGTGTGTGTGTACATGAATGTGTGTTTATCAGTGCTTTACCGGCAAGCAGTGGACGGGCCTTATTAGTGTCAGAGAGGCCGATAAAATGCTGCAGAGAGAGCGGCTGCCTCAGGGTACACCATGCACTGTAAAGACCACTAATGCTCACATTAAATATTTGGGTTCAGTATAATACTGTATACAGTATGTGTCTATCCATATGTGCATAACGTGTTTATTTCATAACTATAATATTGAGAATGTTCCTGTGTCTAATCAAAACTGCAGTTCCTTACCAGGGTGGAAGGTAACATTAAACTGCTTTAGTGCAAATCCAATATAAGAGGCACTAGATTAGCTGGCCCAGTGGCCCACCCAGGGGTAACATTGTTGAACATACTGTAAGAACTATTGTCTGATTAAACACCTAGAACAGTGGTTCTCAAAGTGGGGTCCAGGGACCCTCCAAATGGACCTGTGAGGGTCCAAATGGACCCTTACAGGGCTGTTACCCTGAGGGTTCAAATTAAAAAGTTTGAGCTACTAACCTAGAATGATAAGGATACTAAGTGATTGCAATTAGCTACTTTGTAAGATTGACAGTCAAGTGTCTACAAATGTAACCAGGTGGACCCTTTGGGTCCAATTGGTTACCTTTTTAGACTCTCAGAGTTACAAATGGATAAATTAACGGTGAGAATGTTACTGCGTGTGGAGAACCGGCAATACGAGGTGTCCCTAAGGATGAGGGTTGTTGTTGTCCCAGCCCAAGGAGTTAGAGGTTCATTGTTTGCAGGTGAGCCTAACAGCCCCCCCCCCCCCCCAGCCCCACCTCTAGACCAACCCTTAACCATGCGTTCATACGCTACACTGATTAATAGTGACACACTATCATTAAGCAAATAGCTCATTCTCAGGGATTGCTGTCTTAGTTCTTACAGTTTGTTACCTGGTTAAGGGCTGATGTGCATGAAGGATGGGCCAGGCAAGAAGAACTTACAGAAGAACTCAGTGTTAGCCTTAGAACCAAGCCCCCAGAACTGCTGTATAAGAGTGAAGTTGCCTGGTGGTCTGGTGCCTGGTGGTCAAATCGGGGATTGCTGGACTTCCGCATTTAAACGCTACTGCGCGTGCGTCTACCGTTTGAAACCGTAGTGCGCCTGCTCGGTGCTCAAGTCTTCCGCATTTGTCAAATCAAGAAAAATGTGGAAGTAGAGTGTTCTTTCAGGTGCTTCATGTGCTGGTGAGGAACTTTTGGGGCGGGGGCGTCCGCCCTCTAAATATATTATAACTCATCTATGCTTGGAACATGGTCCTTAGGGCAGTGGTCCTCAAAGTGGGGTCCAGGGACCCCCAGGGGTCCTTGTGGGGGTTCCAGGGTGTCCCCAGTTGAATGATTGATAGTTAGGAACCAAATGGACCTTGATCTGTAACTCTGAGAGTGTGCAAATGGAACGGGTCCATTTGGTTGCATTTGCACACTCTTGTAGTTATGGTGGTCCCTGACCTCTAATGCATACCAAACTGGGGGTCCTTGAAATTCTAAAGTTGAGAACCACTGCCGGAACCCGTCCTGTGATGTATTAGTTTGTGTTCACCTATCATTGTGATTGTGTTCACCTATCTCTAACCCTTCTAGCTGTGGAGCCATTGAGACAGCAGCTGACCTGGTGGGGTGTGGGTTGAGAGGAAAGTGCAGAGGGCAGGAGGCAAAAATAAGGAGGGTGAATGGAGGAGGTTAAGGGAGGAGAAGAGGGAAGGAGGTGAAGTAAGGAGGTGAAGTCGGGGGGGGGGGCTATGGAGAGGGGCTGTCATGGATATAAGTCACTGCTGGAGTCTCTCTGCTGTAGCCGTGGTGACCAAGGGCACACTAATCTATCCCATTAGCAGGCCTTTGCGACTCTCTCATAATGTTACCGCTAGCTGCTCTCCTGTGACATGTTCCTAGAGTGTGTGTGTGTGTGTGTGTGTGTGTGTGTGTGTGTGTGTGTGTGTGTGTGTGTGTGTGTGTGTGTGTGTGTGTGTGTGTGTGTGTGTGTGTGTGTGTGTGAGAGCATGTGAGAGCATGTGAGTGTGTGTGTTCACGCATGTGTGTGTGTGCAGGTGTGTGTGCATGTGGAGTGTGAATATGAGAGAATGCATTTGCCTGCCTGTGTGTGCACGTGCGTGCATGTGTGAGCGTAATGACAGTTCTGCTAGTTGCTCTCCTGTGAAAATGACACGTTCCTGCCAAATTAATATCATTACTATCAGAGTTTAATGGGCCAGCGCTGCCTTCTTATTTAAAAGAGAACATCCCTCCCTCGACCTCCACCACAAGGGAACAAGGGGGGAGGGAGGAGATGCAAGAGAGAGAGAGAGAGAGCGCGCGGTTAAACGAGGAGGACAGACAACGCGAGCGTCTGTTCCTTCTAAAACAGGGCCAAAGAGAGAGATTAACTTCGTTAAGAAAAATGACGGTGAAGCTCTTGCACTCGCAGCTGAAACCTACTTTTCTGTTTTTCTTTTTTGCATCCAGTTGGGATTAGGTAGCATATTATTCATTGTTTTTATACAGTCAATGTCAGTCATTTGCCTAAAAAAAAGAGCCAACATATCGGTTTATTCAGCTTTTGCGTGGCAGTCGAGGCTAAAAAAAACAACAAAAAGACAGTATCTTGGTTGAAAAACTGTGCAACCTTACCCAGTTGTAATGTTAATTCATAGGAGTGTATTGTCAGTAATTGTTAGAGCTGAAGCGATGGGCTGCATGGGTGCTGCTGGAGTGACAGCAGCTATCACCGCCTTGTATTTACCATAACAAAAAGCCAGTGAATGATCGCATTATGTTTGACATGTTAGGATGCTCCTGCCTCTCCCATTGTGGAGAAATAAAAACAATTTTGGAGGCGGCCTAAAGGCGTTTTTTTTTGTGTTGGTCCCTTCTTTTCTTTTCTTTTCTTCCCATTATTCTTTGGATGCATTTAGTTTTTCTATACATTCTTTTGTGTAATATACCATTTCGGAAAACACAGTTTTGGTCTTTTTTTTTCTCTTTTTCATTTTTCTTGCCTTGCATTCCTGTACTGTAGGTCATTTAAGTGTGTATAATATGTGCAGTCTGTCAGGGTGTCATTCTTCACTTGGATTCAGCATGGTGATAATGAGTTCATTTGGAAACACACTCTGTGGGTTACCTGCACACGGATGTGCTGGTGCGCGTGCACACGCATGTCGGCACGCCATATACAGTAGTATACCACATGTGGGTGTAACTCATACGGGGGAATGTGAGCTTCTGTGTGTGTGTGTGTGTGTGTGCGCGCGCATGCATGCATGTGCGTGACGTGTGTGTGTGTGTGTGTGTGTGTGTGTGTGTGTGTGTGTGTGTGTGTGTGTGCACACATGAATATGTCAGCCTGCCGCAGGAGACCAATTAGCTGGCGCATCAGTGAGAAGGTGAGCACACACACACACACACACACACACACACACACACACACACACACACACCTTATTACACCAGCTCATCACACGCTCGCACACCGACACACAGACAGCATTGCTTGGCTGATAATAGAGCTATACTGACACTTACAGTGCATTGACCATATGGAATAATGACTTCAGCGTGTCAAACTGTCCAACTTGAGTCACCGCCATGCGTTACTTCAACCATCCAGGTGTTACCAACTTACCCAAAATTTCGGCTATCTGTATGTTGGCGTATCGCAGTGGAATGGATGTCGTATTTGGTATGTACCGCTGCATTTGAAGCTCTCCCCCTTCCGCACATACACGCTTGCCTTGTACCGTGGATAGCGCTGATGTCCTCCAGATTGATTTAGCCCAAAGTGCAAGGCATGCCACACCAACCCAATCAGGTGAGAGTGTGGAAAAAAAAGAGCAGATCACGGCCAATAAAGCAAGCCGGCCCTCTTCATGTATAATTCAGTTTCTTTTATGGTGGTCTATGCACCCATATGGGATGCGCTAAAGGAAGACAGAGGCCATTTTCAGCCAGAGAAAAGCCCTGTTAAAAGATAATCCCTCACCCAGAGTCCTGCTCCCTTTACTGCTGCCTCTTTAATGAATAGGTGTCCAATAAGGCCTTTTATTGTCTTAGCATATGTTGCTTTTATTAGGGGAAAATAATTAGGTTGTGCGGATCACCTCGGAAGTCCTCTCGCCAAAGATAAAAATGAGATAGTTTCACAGTCGCTGCGCAAGTCCTTCTGACTTCGCCATCGTTTTCCTCTTGGCTGCCTTGTGTCCTATCGTTCTCTCCTCTCCTCTCCTCTCTCCTTTCCTGTCCTCTTAATGATTCCCCTCTCTCGTTCCCTGTTGTCTCCCTGTGTTTCCCTCCTCTCTTCCTCTCTGTTCTCTCTGCCTCTAGCCCCATTCCCATTTCCTACTCCATTGTTCCCTGGAACATGCACGCCTTAAATGTATGCAGGCAGGTCAGCATTGGACTGCACACAAACACACACATACAGTGCATGTGCACAGGCATGCAAGCCATGCATGCATGTATGCGCGCGCACACAGACACACACACACACACCATTTGCAGTGTGATGCGAAGCACTTTATGACTGACACTCGGTTGATCTTATCTGGTGCAAAATGGAGAGAGGGGTTGTGTGTGAGGAAGAGAGTAGATGAGGGGACTGCAGTGCTTTATGTATTGTTACTGTCACTCTGGCATAGTTTATCCTCTTGCTCTTCCCTCTCTCTCTCTCTGTCTCTTTCTGTTTCCTCACCCGCTAGTGTTAGCCGTGTGACGTGCAAAAGTGAGAAAAGAGTTGTCTGTGATATGTGTCTGGATTCTGGAAGAAGAGATATTCTTTTCACTTCCTACTCCCATGATCCGTTGAATTCCTCTGACCACAACTGCAGGGTCCTGTATTTATACTTGGTTTGCGAGCTGTCGTTGCACACCGAATATAGCCAATCTATAAGCGTGTCCGGGTACAGGGCTGGAGGGAGCCATATGGCAGCATGGGGTACGCTTTCAGATCAAGTGGAACTACATGGGGATGGATAGAGAGTGTGTGAAAAAGGAATGCGGGGCAGATCAAAGTTCACCGCCATAGAGAGGATGTTACGGAGAGAGTGAGAGTGGGAGGAAGAGAGGATGGGAGGGAGGGGGTAGTGTGGTCCTTTCATTCAGTCTTTAATGACTCTCATGGGAGTGTACTGCCCGTAGGTGAGTATTAGCCATCAGCCTACGGGCTAATGGAGGGTATGTAATAGGGGTTAGTACATACCAGATGACCAGGGGTAGAGTGATGTCTAGTAGCCTTATGGAGTAGACCTGTGATGGGGGAAGCCTAGTCATTCACTGGGCTCCACCAGCAGGAACCTGAAGCCTGCCTGACGTCACAAATAGAACCATCTCTGGCCATGAAAGTCTGAAATCATAGAGATTAACCACATGCCACTAGCATCCCTATTCTCGGCATGCCATTTCGCTGTGAATATTCAGTGAAAATATTATACAAAGTATAGATGGTTTAAGTGAAAAGTGAGGTCACAGTTATTTTTGTAGTTGTAACTAATGTCTTAGTCACACCAACTTGGGACTTCTTGGGAAGCACTTTTGTTCTAATTGAAGTATTTATAAAGATTGCTATTTCCAACGAGACAGACCATTACCACTCAAGGACATGCACACAAGCAGTGTGGCTTTGTTCACAAACTGCAGGTGTCACATACAAAAAAGACCTGGAATGTTGGCGTTTAGCAGAAGTTACCCATAGCATGACATCATAATTAGGTACAAATAACGTTGGTGCACATCATGATACTGTCACGTTATGGCCACTTCAATTCACTTAATGTATCTTGGGTGTGCACGTGTATGTGTATTTTTATGTTGATTTTTTTAAAGATATTTTTGGGGCTTTTTCTGCCTTTATTGATAAGAAAGTAGGCTGACAGGAAATGGGGGGCTGACAAGCAGCAAAGGTCGTCGGGAACGGTAGTCGAACCCGCGACATGCTTACCAGCCTAGGTGCCCAGACGGTTACGCCAACCGTCTGGGCCTTTAATGTATCTTTTAACCACTTTCAACCTTGAGTCCTTATTATAAATGTAATTATAGACAAACCATTTTACAAAAATAGCTGATCTACAAGCTCACAACATGTCACAATGAAGTATATATATAGGGTTTAAGAGTTTTTTTTAAATATATATTTTTGAGGCTTTTCTGCCTTTATTGGGTAGTACAGTTGCGAATGACAGGAAACAGGGAGTGACACGCAGTAAAGGTCGTTGGGCTTGGGAATCGAACCCACGATTTGCTGTCAGGCTGCATTGTGCTATCACCTGGCTGATTGTCATTGTGCTCTGTGGAGTGCACTGATTGGTAAGGAACTGATTCAGGGCTTTGTGCTGAAGTGTGTGCTTTCTTTGTCATCTACATCAATGTTTCAAGCATTTCAAGCATTTTTTCCTGTAGTACTGTACATGTAATTTTTTGGGAGGCTGCAGTGATATTTCAGCCGTGGAAAAAAGTCAGATTTGATAAGATAATAGTATTTCCCATCGCTTTGATAGAAATAAAGCATCCAGTCTGAGAACTACTAATGGTCCCTTTGAAGAACAGAACAAGTGTGATAGTGATTTGTTTTCACGGTTAACCATTGTTGCTTGTACGTTCTCTATCATACGAGGAAGACAGCTAATAGCTATAGCCCCTTTAGCTCATCTGATCCACCCCCCACTATGTCCACCTCAACAAGGGTCATAGAGGTTATGGCGGGGTCATAGGGGTGAGTGCGAGGGTGTTTTCTGAGGAGTGTTCTGGGGTGTTTGGGGTGCTAATCTCCTGCCCTCGTGGTTGAGTGGTCAGGCTGAATCGAGGGGCAGGTTGTTTATCTTGAGGGGACCGCGTTACCCAGAATCCCCTCCACAGCTGGATAGGGCACGCTCAGTTGAGCTGTCAGCTCACAGAGGCTAGCACTGCTGAGGGCTAACACAGCTCTGCGCAAACCCACAAAAGAGCATATATACAGACATTCCTCTGTTTGCTTTTTATTATCATTCCCCAGACAAGATGCAAAAAAGGGAAGCTTCAAATGGTTCATTTCAATGGTTATTTATTAAATGTAAAATATCTTTAGCACAGATTAAAAATCAGACACCTCCATCTATCTTAAAACACCACAGGTTGAAAAGAAACATTCCTGAAATAGAATCACAATCCCTTTGGAGTCCCACTTTCAGGATAGCTAGTCCACAAGGCTGGGGCCGAGGGCTGAGGCAGTCTGGGACACTACTCCACCTGGTCTCTGTGGCCGGTTGGGGGCTGACAGTGACGTTGTGAGAAAGTACAATACAGTACAAGGATCTTTTTGTGCAACTTGTTGATCAGACTTGCACACAGTAAAAATCCTGTGTTCTTTTAACTCAGAGCGTGTACAAAAGTAACCAAGTGAACCTTGACGGGTCGATTTGGTTACATTTGAGGATTTTACCGTGCACATTTCTTCTAATCTATATACTGCAAATAATTCTAAGAATTTGCTCATTACACAGAGCTACGCAGTGTGTCTCAGGAAGTTTAGTCAGTGACAGTAAAGTATTTGAATTTCAAAATGCATTCCTTGCTGATATGTAATTCTTTTTCTGAAACCCCACCCAGCTGGTACTTGAAGCAGGTTTTAAACCTGCGGGTTTTGGGTTGCAGAACGCACCTCTAGGGCTTCCTCACATGACAAAGTATGCTCTATCAAGTCCTCCTCATTCTGTCAACACATCCCCAATAGACGTTGTGTACTGCTGTTGATGCAGAGTGCCATCTCAGAGGTCAGTTGACTTAAAAATGTAACCGCCCCACACACACACACACACACACACACACACACACACACACACACACACACACACACACGCACACACACACACACACACACACACACACCTTAACCCTTGTGTCCATTCTGCCTCAACCCTCGCTGCGGTACAAACACCGACTGACAACAACTGACACAGATGGTGAGCAGAAACACAGTTAAGGACAGGCAAAGGAAGAGTACCCACCCACTGGAGTAAGAAAACAGTTAATACTCTACATACACACTGTCCAACAGAGGATATTGTCTGACAATATTATCCACTCTTTTGTCACGTTTTTTATTTTATTTCAAGTTTGTAATTTTTTTCTACTTTTTTTTATAGTTCTTTTTTTTTACCAGCACATGCCATATGAGAATTTGTTTTGCTTTTCTTTTTTTTTCCTTTGTTTTGGATTATAAAAGTACCTGAAAGAATTGCTAGATTATCAGCATGCATAGCTGTTTGATATTTACAGGATGTTAATATATACAGAGGGGTGGGCCCAAAAACAGACTGCTCTACAGTACTGGGTTTATTTACATCCGGGTCATGGGGTCAGAGGGAGAGAGAAGAGGTCAATGACATAACTACAGATGTTGGAGGGGTGGGGGAGAGGGGGTCACATGCAAATTGGTCAGAGAAACGCTCACACATTATAGCCGAGTACAAGTTGGATGACGAGACCCAGGACAGAACACGGCAACGTTATTATATATTGTACTCTACACTGTAGACGACATGGATCCCTCGGTCACCCTCTTGGCTTCTGGATGCGCTCCGTAACGAGCTGTCAACAACCCATTATTGCGTAACACGGCACAATGACGATTTCTGCGGGCGAGGTCCCCGGGCGTCGGGCGCGATGTCGAGATTGGAAGACTTGGATCTGATCCCAGAGCAGTAGCAGAGGTGTATCCCGGGGACTAGAGGCTTGCCTTATTGCTGCTCATATACCATGGTATAATCCTCAGTGTTAATGTTATTTGTAACTCCGAGAGCGTGCAAATGGACCGCGTCAGGGTCCATTTGGTTACCTCTGTGTTAAATGAACATTGAGGATTGTACTGCAGTTTTTAGCCACTTTCAACCTGGCGTCCCTATATTGGCATATCGGGCATGTCTTTATAGGCAAACAATTTCCAAAATTCTCAAAAGTAGCGAAAATCTTCTATTTATGCTATACGTCATAATTATGACTAAATATATAGTAATGTGTCCATATTCTCTTAGCATTTTGGGGGGGAGATTTTTCTGTTGCTTTGGTGTGACGTGTCATATTGCTATGGTGTTTTTTCCCCCATGACATCTCTTTTCCTGTGTTCCCTCCTATCTCCTCCCACATGACAGTGCGAGTAGACAGCAACCCATCGAACCCCACACACACATACCCCATCTAGAAACTACTGTACACAAAATGAGTGATTTTACATTTAAGCTGCAGGAGACAGAAAGACACACAGAGAAATCCATAGGTTTTTGTAGACACCTAAATTGACAGGTATTATCTACATTACATGTACACATACAGTAGGTTCCAAATCATTGATACAACCTTTCACGTGTGTTGTACAGACAGATTCAACGGCCTAAATTCTAGCTTGTCCTAAGCGCTTGTGTGTGTGCACGTGTGACGTGTGTGTGCGTGTGTGTGTGTGTGTGTGTGTGTGTGTGTGTGTGTGTGTGTGTGTGTTTCTGTGTCTGTGTGCGTGCATGTGGGCCAGCAAGTGGTTGTGTTCATGCATGCATTGCACATAGAAAATGTGTTTCTGGGTGTGTGAAATGCCATCGTGAAAGAGTGCCCCCCCCCTCCCCTCACTTTCTTCCCTTATATCTCACTATAGCAACTCCCCCGCCTCCTCCAAGACACACACACACACACACACACACACACACACACACACACACACACACACACACACACACACACACACACACACACACACACACTCACACACACACTGTGATAAATGGCGTTGGTGGGTGGCTGAGCATGTTAATGTCTAATCTCATCAGCCTTATCTCCTAGAGAGGTCACGGGGTCAAGTGGCGAGGGGGGATGAGCTAAACACCAATCAGATAGAACACTACTGCTGCTCTCACAGACACTCACTATGCTGTACTCATAGACATACTGCACAGAGACACCACTCACTACTAACGGGGCTTTTAGGTTAACTGTACTGGAACAACTAGGGTTTTACTAGCCAAACAGCCACGGTCAAATCTTCAGCGGAAAAAAAGTGGATCCGAAGGCATAAATGTGAATAATAATAAACCCTAGCGTCAACAATCTGGATGAGGAATATGAAAGCCTTGTGGTCGACACTTCGACTCGGGTCCAAAAAAAACTTCAGTAGCCGGACACAAACGTCCTTCTGAAAGTCATGAGCTTGTTCAAGCATCTGTGAGTCAGAACCTTCAACCCAGGCCAGAAGAGAAAAAAAACTGCCTGAAAACTTCAGTGGAGTTTTCTCTCTCTCTCTCTCTCTTTTTTTCAAAAGGCATTTAGCTCTTTTAGGTGACCTAAATCAGATGCCCTAGCAGAGGTGAGGGAGCCTGTGAGGCGTGTGAACCGACACGCAGGGCTGAGACACTGCTTGGCATTTGGCTGGCCTTTGATATGGCAGGCCTGGGTGGCGGCGGATGGAGTTATCACCCCGCTGGCAGGTGAGACAGACAGCGGCACACAGAGAGATGGCTGCCTTTTCATCCTCTCATCATACGAGACTTCAAACGCTCTCAAATCTTGCTGCCACAACGTCTCTCTCTCCCACACACATACATACACACACACACACACACACACACACACACACACACACACACACACACACAGTTACACACACACACACACACACAGTTACACACACACACACACACACACACACACACACACACACACACACACACACACACACACACACACACACACACACACACACACACACACACACACACACACACACGTTCTTCCTGGAGGAAGTTTACTCAAATCTTGGAGTGGGAGTTTTATGTGTGTGTGTGTACAGTACTGTTTGTGTGTGTGTGTGCGTGCGTTTCTTAATGAATGTGAAAGTGGTTTGTGTTCTTATGTGAACTACAGTGTATGCATTCATGTGCATGTTTTTTGTGTGTTCAAAGTGAAACCCTTAAAGCCTCAGTGGCTCTTTTCCGTTAACGTGCATCTGTAATACAAAGTGTATTACAGATCAGTGGTAGGGATTCTGTGCAAAGCAGTGTAAGCTAAGAAGCGCTACGAAGTGCGCATTTGTCATGTGGGTCCATGTATGTACAGTGTGTGTGTGTGCGTGTGCGCATGCCCGCATTTGAATGTATGCGCAGTTGTCTCAATGGGTGCCAGCGCTCTGTGCTTAATGCTAAGTCCACGCCATGTCACATCAGCATCTGTCTGTGACTCTGCCATTCTCTCTCTCTCTCTCTCAACCCCATCTCGCTCACGTTGGCCGATAAAGAGGCCAGCCATTTTATGTGGCTGTATAGAAGTTGTCTCCAGCCCAGAGCTTTGCAGGGAAGCCGTCACAGCAGCTTTTAGCCAGAGCCACAACATGAAAGATGCCTCTTTGAACATCCAGGCTCTGTGAATGTGTGTGTCTGTGTGTATGTACTGTATATGTGTGTTAATTCTCTCTGATGCGCTTCTTCTGCTGCCGTTTAAAATGCCAAAGAAATCTTGCCTCCCGCAAAGAAGATTCCTGCTAATTACTGTCTGGATGGGAGAGGGTGGGTGTATTAGAGAACTTAGCAGGCCGCGTCTAAATACTGTCTTGGTTATTTATATGGTATGCCTCCTTGTGGTACATGAAGCAAAGTCGATTCCTGGGTGCCAGAGAGCTGTGTGATCTTTGAGATTTGACTTGAGAGAGGATTTACAGAGTAAGAAACAGAGGGAGAGTCTTTTTGGTTCTTGCATGTGTACATACGTGTGTGTGTGTGTGTGTGTGTGTGTGTGTGTGTGTGTGTGTGTAAGATATCGCTTCCCTAGATATTCCTAAAAAAGTTAACTTTTTGGATAAATAAACACAAACATAGACGTGGAACCCTATTGTCACATTGTTTGCCAACAGTAATTCTCTACTTGAAATGCCTGACTTCAACCAATGGATACATGTCGCGAAAATATACATATTCATTAAGACCCATCTGCTTTTACAGTGATTCACAAAACCCTCCAGTGTTTGTCGTTGTCAGAGTGGAGCTACTGTGGTCGGCTCTCACCTCTCCTCTACCAGTCTGTACATCAGCATGCACACCGTCCCATAGCCATGAGTCCTGTACACTCCAGATAGAGAAATAAATATATGTATATAAATATATGTACAGCACAGGGTTATGTTTTTTTCTTTTTTTTTTTCTTTTTTTCCCTTGGTAATATGACCCAGTCTTTATGGGTTGAAGGAGATGGAGAGAGAGAGTGCATGGAGTCAGGGATTAATGTGTATGTGTGTGTGTGTGTGTGTGTGTGTGCGTGTGCGTGTGCGTGTGTGCCGTTCTCCTGTAGCCTTCTGCTTCTGTGTTGTAGCTTGTATGTGCGTGTGTGTGTGTGTGTGTGTGTGTGTGTGTGTGTGTGCGTGCGTGCATTGTGTGCATAAAAAAAGAGGACAAGGCGGTCTCCAAGGTCTGTCTTGAATTTCTCGTGTCCATTTGATGTCCCAGTGTCTCCACGTGTCTGAAGATCTGCCTCCTTTGTTTCTGTCAGAGTTTGGTGCTGTGGTCCTGATCGTCCTCTCCCTCTGTGTGTCTCTTTGTGTCCCACAGCAACAGGGGGCAGCCACCACGGTGTACTGTGCCGTCGCTCCGGAGCTGGAGGGCATCGGAGGGATGTACTTCAACAACTGCTTCCGCTGCCTGCCGTCCACTCAGGCCCAGGACCTCAGCAGCGGCGCCAGCCTCTGGGAACTAAGCGAGCAGCTGGTCTCAGAGAGGCCCGCCGGCATCCAGTCCCTCTGACAGACACACAAGACCCACCAACCAGCCATCACCAACACCGGAGAAGTGTGTGTGTGTGTGTACAGTATGTGTGTAGGGGGGGGGGGGGGGGGTGTACTAGCCAAACAGCCACTGGAAAATCCTCAGTGGAACAAAATGGACCAGAATGGACCCATAACTGAACCACAGAGGATTTTACTGTGCGGAATCAAAGATGACAATGGATTGTTAATTTGAACTGAATTAAAACAAAAGACTATTGTCATTGCACTGTACAAGAGAGCTGCCAAAACATTGGAACTCCATGTGGATTATGTCACTACTGGGGGGGCGGGGGGCTAAAAACACAGCACATATACACTGTACTGGAGGGCTAATCATATACTTCACTCTATTAAATGAATCTATTAATTGAGCTCTGTCCAGCGCTGCTGTGTTAGTTTACAATGGGAGGGGAGAAGAACATTAGCCAGGATGTCTCTTGGGGAGGCAGTCAGGGATCACCAATAGTCTTTTTCCGTGTGTGTGTGTGTGCGCAAGTGTACGTGTGTGCATGTGTGTGTCTGTATCAAGTCTCCTTCATGTCAAGACCATCCATTTTAAAAGGGAAAAGTTGAAAGAAGCAAATTACCTGTCTAACATTGCAGGTTAACTAATACATACACCCTTACAACATGTCATCCCAGCAGTAGTGCACTCTATGACGAAAAGTTCCTCTTCCCCTATTTATGTCTGTATATCATTTCGGTATCTTCCCATCTATATAGATGTTTCTTTTTCCTACTGAAATACAGCATTAGAGGTTAACCATTGTGCTAACTCTTTATGGACATAGAAGAAATAAGGAGGAATGGATATTTATGACACTCATGGCTAGATACATTATTATGCAATAGTATTGTTTCATATCAATGTTGCCTTTTGTTTTTCTGTACAATATTTACATGATAAATCAACGCTGGGCATGTGCTAAAGGGGTGTGGACATGTATTTTCTTTTTCCTTCTTTCTGTCTGCTATTTGAGTCAACCTACTGTACGTACGTAATCAATAATGTATTTATACTCTGATAAGTCTTAGTTACAATTTGGAGGTATATGTGGTTGGATACAGGGACAAAACTGCGTCTTGATGTTGGCCGAGAATCTTGCTTTTCCAAAAGTCCCAAGATTTGGATTCCTCCATTGAGATCACTTTTGTATGCATTTTTTCCTTTCTTTGCATGGTCCTCATTTCGTCTCGTGTCACTCTGGCTTAGGGGCTTGGTGGCGAGTCGGGTGTTCTGAAGAACCTGCAGGGACGTTTGTTTTATGTGGTTTTTGTTTTTTTCGGGAGACATTGTGCTTTATGGCAGTCTGCATGCCGTAGGTCGCTCTTGAAAAATCAGCATTCCAGTGTCATGATACCTGTGAAGAAAAGAAAGAGAGAGAGAGAAGGTTCAATAAAGATCTGTTTGTAATACAATGACTTGTCTGTAAGTCTTTAATGCACATTATACCACAGTGGAAGTCCATTCATTTGAAGGCCATTAGGGGGAGTTGTTTTTGTAGAGACCTGACAGTTGAGCAGCATATATTGATCTCTGACTTAGCAAGACTGCTATACCAAAATGAAAAAATGTATACAGAGTCAGTTTAGGGGCAGAACGATTATTGCTTCGAGGCGTTGTTGATCCATTCGATAAAACAATTAATAAACCGATAAACCAGAAGCAATTTCCCTGCTTGCTGTGGTCATACATCCATTTCTGGACTTTTACCAGGAAGAAAGCAAGGCCTTGGAAAGGAATGACAGCTCAACCAGCCAATCCTCATAACGCTGACCTGCATTCTCACACATGGTTGGTCAGCTGGATGACTGCCTGAGAGTGTGGCTCAGCCTATTAGGAAAACAGCAGAGGCCTGCTTTTCCATATGGCCACGCAGGCACGCACACAGGCATGCACACAGGCACGCACAATCAGTCCCAATAGCAAGGCCCACTGACAAGAAGCTCTAGGTTACACCATGGGTCATGTACCCACCCCTCCTAATACACATCTGAACTTCTCCCCTCTCTCTGTCTGTCTCTCTGTCACACACACACACGCACGTGCGCGTACACACACACACACACACACACACACACACACACACACACACACACACACACACACACACACACACACACAAGCAGTCAGTCAGTCAGTTAGTCGTGCAGTGCGTTTACACGCTAGCAGCCAGCACAGAATCTGATACCAGCGAATGTTCTGTCCTGTTCAGTTCAGTTCAGTTCTAATCTGTACTGTACCAAGAGCACAGGTGTTCTTATCACTTTCCTTTCACAGCACAGGACATACCTGGAACACAGATACATGACTCACACACTCACACTCTCTCTCACACACATGCACACATGCACACATGCACACATGCACATGCACATACACAGAGCAGTGAGCCCACACATAGCAGGTTCATTCTTAAAAACCTAGAAACAAAAAAAGGTAACGTGTACTGATTTGTGTGAGTTTTGTACAAAATCGGTAGGAGTAGTAGCACAATGTGTGTTTTAAAAACACAAAATGGCGAAAAACGTAATCTGGCACAAATGGCCAGGGCCTGTATGTTCAATCTAATGTTGCAAAATATGAACACAGTTTGGCTTATCTGAATTACTCTATGAGCACATGGGTTCTACCATTCCTTTTTCAAACACTGTTCTCTGTTGCTGTGGGCTGGTCACGTGATAACTCCGGAAAGCAGGATTTAATTAGGTTGATTGAGAACATGGGTTGGGAGTTTTAATCTCCCGGTAAATCATATTTTTTGTAAGGCTAGGAGCATGGAGGCAGCCCACCTCCCTCCTCACGCTCCACTTTAGCTGCTGTAGGAGAGGGAGGAGCATGGAGGGAGCCCACCTCCAGAGGGAGGAGCTAAAGAAATGTACATATTAAGCAAAGTGATTCTTTGCATTTTATTTTGTGGGATTTCCTATTTATTTTAGTTTTTAAGCTTTAATTTTTTATGTATAATCTCCCTATATACTGTATACATAATATGATTTAAAATGTTCTCCTATAATGACAAAATAGGGACACCGGTCTCTATGCAGGATGGATGTACAGTACACACTAACAATGACCCTGGCCAGCTCAGTGGGGCTTCCGTGAGCCGTCTCTTGACAAAAAGGAAAAAAAAGGTCCATAAGTCATTCCCTGAGGGGGGACAAGAAGTCAAGGGGAGATGCAGAGCATTGCAGACGTCCCTGTTAAGTGCCAGCATGGCTGCCACCAGATACAGCCGCCATCTGCATACTCTATTTATGTACTTAAGTCTTAATCACAATAGAGAGCCGCCACCGGCATCAGAACGGCGTCCACGTAGCAAGACGAGACAGCTGAGGAATCTCCAATCCAGGATATCGATTCCTGGGTTTCCTCCTTTGCCATTTTGACCACAAGCATGTGAATGTTTATTCTGTTTCCTGTCATTGTTTTGTCATCTGTCTCTGCCGTTAGGTCTGGCATCTCTGTAATGGAGCTGTGGTATATATATATATATGCTGTATAGTGGTACCAAAGATCAGCTTTCATTACGTAGACTACAGTACGTCTTCCTCCGCCCTCCTTCCTCGACCGCTATTGGAGGAGATTGAGAGAGTAGAACGGCTGATTTAGTATGCATCTCACATACCATTAAGGAGCTACTAAGCTTTCGGACATACTGTACTAAAAAGTATTTTGGCAGACTAAATAGTATGTTAGTATAGATTTCGGACGAGGCCTGAATTTAGTATGCATCTCAAGTACTATTTAGTAGCTACTCAGTTTTCGGACATACTAAAATGCATTTTGGCATACTAAATAGTATGTTAGTATGTGATTGCCCTGGCCTAAAATAAGTACGGGACTGATATCCCATGCATTCCTGGTTGACGGCGGGATCACACGCGTTGAACGACAAAACGAGCGAATCAATGAATTCTGTCATCATAGAGAGTGAGACATCAACATGGCAGCGAGGCATGCACAGTTTAATTAGTCAATGACTAAGGAAGCTACAGAACATACTCTCTCTTTGTCTCTCTCTCTCCCTCACACACATACACACACACACACACACACACACACACACACACACACGCACGCGCACACACACAACAGAAAGACTCCACCCAGCATTTGAGGATGCTTTCGATCGGAGAGGCGCTCACAAAGCAGAGTCTCTGGGTGTACCACAAACAGCCAGGGAGCACAGCAGTTCCTCCGATGTCTCTGTGCGGTTGTGCATTGCAGCGGTCAGATCTATGGGTTTGTGCCTGTAGTGAAGAGGGAAGGTCCTGCCTGGCTTCCATACAAAGCCCTATCGATCAGGCCCTATCGGAATCATCTGATAGCTAATCAATAGCCTACACTTCCTCTCAGGGAGCAGAGGGGAGAGGAGCCCAGCTCTCACAGGAGGGAGGACCTTGATCCTTTGACCCGACAGCCAAGGCCTCATAAACACACGCACGCACGCACGCACGCACGCACGCACACACACACACACACACACACACACACACACACACACACACACACACACACACACACACACACACACAGACACACACACACACACACACACACACGCACACACACACACACGCACACACACACACACACACACACACACACACACACACACACACACACACACACACACACACACACACACACACACACACAGTGTGCATGCATCTCTGCCTGCCTCCTTTTTCTCTCTCCCTCTCTGCCCCTCTCTCTCTCTCTTTCTCTCCATATCTCTCTCTCTCTCTCTCGCCCCCCTCCTGCCTTTGTCTTCCTGTCTTTCTCTCACTCTCCGTTTCTCTCTCTCCGTTTCATTCTCTCTGCCTGTCTCTCACTCTCCAGTCAATACCAATAAAGATACCGAACACATAAATAAACAACGGGCTACACAAACAATACAAACGATATACATTAGACCGTTAGTTGAGTTAATTGAATTTACAGTTCAGTTTTTTTTTTTTTTTCTTCTTCTTCTTTCCTCCCCCTTCCCTGCCGCCGAGTTTATTTATTTTATCCAGGCAGTAATTGTTTATGGCTGACCATTTCATTTTCCATTATTGTTTTTATTTCTTCCGGTGATTAATTCCTCCCTCTCAAAGAATAATTATGAGAGGATTGATTTGATTAAGCCTTTTGTTTCCACTCCCATCGTTTCCATTGATGGAGGGACCCGCCGTGTTGCCATTTCGAGCGGATATATTTAATGATCACAATCAATGTTAAAGCTCTCCCAAGACTCAACTAACTCAATAAATATCTGCCGTGAGGATATATACCATCTAACTACAGCAGGCAATAAACTCAGTGTCCTTTCACTCTCTGTCTCTCTATGTCTCTCTCTCTCTCTCTCATTCCCTCTCTCGCTTACCCCCCTTTCATCTCTCTTTTGAAGATGACATTGTGATTAAAGCTGTTGATCAATTTTCATAAAGTACCACAGTGGAGTCGATGGAAATGTTATTTGCCTTCAATATTAACGCATGTGCTTTGCTTGCAGACTGCTTTTTTGTATGTCCGGATACAGCCTGAGAGCTTCTTTAATCGATTTAGACACAATGAAAATTAGCTGATTTTTTTTTTTGTATTATTATTTTTCCATTATAGTTCCAGTATAGTTAAAATTGCATCAAAATGACATTTTGATGAAAACTGTATACTAAATAAAACACAGGCAAGTCTTAACGTTTGTTTTGCTGATTTGAGTGTAATTTTTGTTCATCCACACTATATAGTATTTTCTAGTTTGTTATTTTTTGTTCTGTATCAGATAGAGATCTATGCTGTGTGTGTGTGTGTGTGTGTGTGTGTGTGTGTGTGTGTGTGTGTGTGTGTGTGTGTGTGTGTGTGTGTGTGTGTGTGTGTGCGTGCATGTGCGTGGGTATACTGTACATGTACGTGTAATCGTGTATGTACAGTATGTACGTGCATATTGTGTGTGTGTGTGTGTGTGTGTGTGTGTGTATATAATGCATGGGCACTGTGCACTGCAGTGGGGACTGCCCCCTATTGCTGTGCCGGATGCTATACCTTGAGATGTAGCGGAAGCATCGGTGCTAAAATAACCCTCCTAGCGCCTGGCACTATTAAAACACAACACTGTTCCATCACTCTGGATCTATTCTCTCTCTCTCTCTCTCTCTCTCACACACACACACACACACACACACACACACACACACACACACACACACACACACACACACACACACGCACACACAGTGTGATAAACAGATAGATTGACAGACAGACCTGCTGTGGGCACACCCAAAAAAAGACAGATAGTTTAAAAGTCTGTGAAACACACCGTTGTGTTTTTATTTGTTTCTATGCTTCAGTGCACGATAAGACCCCCCCCCCCCCTCCCCCTGCCCCCTTTTCATTTTAAGCCCAGGAACAACGCTGATAAAAATCCCATCCAGGTGGCTGTGATTCAATGAGCCGCTCCATTATGGCGTGTACTTATTTCCCCCTGTAGATCCGCCGGTGCTATCCATAACTTTCTCGCCCTCTTTTTGTGTTTTATATGTGAGGCTCGACACGGCACCTTTGAGGAAATCCTTCCTGCTTCCGAGTCCCCGGTGTGTCCTCACCACTAGACAGCATGACCTTGTAAACCTTGAGTTATTCTATTCAACCCCTTTGTGTGTGTGAGGGGAGAGAGAGAGAGAGAGAGAGAGAGAGAGAGAGAGAGAGAGAGAGAGAGAGAGAGAGAGAGAGAGAGAGAGAGCTCCTGCCTGTCACAGCTTTCAAACACAAAGAAAAATGAGCACTTGGGCTGAAGTACAATTATTAGCTCCTGTCTACAGATTCATCACGCTATGGAGGGGTGGGAGGTGGGGGTTGGGGGAGAGAAAGAGGTGGAGCTGGGGGGTGGGAGGCGAGCAGGAAGAAAAGGCTCTCTCTAAAGGTATTAGTAGAGGGTTATAACTTAAGGTGCCGTGTAGAGCCTCGGAAAACCACAAGGAGGTTAAGAGAGAGCGAGAGAGGGAGAGGGAGAGGGCCAGAGAAAACACAGATTTACAAAAGCATATCGTCGCTGTCGGGTGGAAACCTTGTATGTCCAAAAGTGTTACTTTTCAAGACATTGAAAAAAGAACCAGTGTTACAAAGGATCCAATATAGTTATTTAATCACAACCTCTTGTTAATACTTTTCATTGGTTCAATATTTATAAAATCCACAGAAACACGTACCCACTTTTTTCCGAAATAGCAAAGAATTGTGGAAAACAGTCAAAGGGAAATTTGGGTAAAATGTGAAAGAGAGAGAGAGCCAGGCAGGTGTTGATTTAACCACATGATCCCTATACATCCCTATTCTAGACATAATATGTCTAGAATATTTTTTGCCAAATGTTCGTCTATTAAAGGTAGGGTAAGTGATTTTCTTTGGTTAAAATAAGTGTTAAATAGCTCTATATTGTGATAGTACTCATTGCTAAAGAGTGTTTGTTCAGTAAAAGGAGTCTCCTTGTCTCTCCAGCTCTTTATAAAACAGAAAATGCATTTTCGTTTCAGTTTCAGTTTCATTTCCAATTTTATCCAATCAGGTTAGAGAACTCAATCAGGATATAGATTAAACAAGTGAAATTGGAAGTGATGACACTAAGAAATGAGCAGACAAAATTTGATCTGGAACACAAAAATTGGTACTTTCTCCTGATTGGCTGAGATTTTGACACCTACCGGAAAATGTATTTTCTGTTTATTAAAGAGCTGGAGAGACATGGAGACTCCTGTTACTGAACAAACACTCTATAGCAATGATTACTATCAGAATATAGTGCTTTAACCTTTTAACAAAATACTTTTTGTTTTAACCAAAAAATATCACTTACCCTACCTTTAACATATTATGTTAATAGACGAACATTTGGCAAAAATAGCAGATCTACAGGCTCACAATGTGATGTGACATGTTGCGAGCTTGTAGCTTGGATAATTCTGGCAAAGTGATTTTTCAGTACAGGGGGGGCCAAGTACCGTACAGGCCCTCGGGGGACCACAGTCAACAAATATAGGGGTTAAGTGCTTAACTCTTGAGTCAAATCAACACTCTGGATGTGACTGTGTGAGGGATGAATGGATGGGTTCTGAGAGGCCATGAATGTACGGTGTATGCTCTGAATACTCGCCTACATATTCCTGGAGCGAACCCCGTACTTGGTAATAAAGTGTTTTGGATTCCGACTGGGATGGGAAGGGTGGAAGGCTGTTGTACAGGGAATAGAAGGACAGGGAGGAAAATACAGTGTGTGTGTGTGTGTGTGTGTGTGTGTGTGTGTGTGTGTGTGTGTGTGTGTGTGTGTGTGTGTGTGTGTGTGTGTGTGTGTGTGTGTGTGTGTGTGTGTGTGTGTGT
>NC_137610.1:17760924-17765924 GCF_963280865.1 Gymnoscopelus braueri | reverse complement strand
GTGTGTGTGCCTTGTGTGTGCCTTGTGTGTGCCTTGTGTATGAGCATGTCTGCCAAGGATTTGCATCCTGCTGCTCCAGTGTTCTACCATGTGCAGTGAGATTCTAATTGTGGGCATTTAGGGTTCGACTCTCTCCATGTTTGAAACATGAAAATAGAACTCCCTTTCTCTTACTCAGCCTCCCCCTCGCCAGTATCTCCTCACACTACACACCTGTTTTATACACACACACACACACACACACACACACACACACACACACACACACACACACACACACACACACACACACACACACACACACACACACACACACACACACACACACCTAACCTCAAAACCTTTTCTGGATAAGGGCCCACTTGAAAATCTTGAAAAGTGTTTGCGGCCCACCTATCTGACCACTTAACCCGGCAGCCGGTTAATTTAACACATTTTACTGATAAATTAAAATTGTATTTTGGCTTGGATCAATAGAACTAACATAGTATACTTTAAGTTCCTATTCATCAGTATCAAGGTTTTAAAGAAGAAAAATATATGAATTTGTATTTATTTCTTATTTCATAATATTATAAAAAAAATGTAGTGTTTTGTCAATTATTTGGGGCCCCACTTGCAATATCCTCGCGGCCCACCAGTTGGCCCCGGACCACAAGTTGAACACCACTGAACTGAATAACCCACATGCTTGTTTTAATGACAGTGAGAAACTGCTGCCACTGCTACTGCTGTGGAATGACTCGACACAAATGAATATCAGAAAGAATTTGACAGAAATGCATTTCTGTGTTTTATTTCTCAGCCAGAGTGTAGAGAGAAGGATTCATGGCTCACAATGAGCACACGGTCCATGCAAGCTAACTGGCTGGACCACCAGGCGCTCACACAAATGAATTTTAAAAGTGCCCTAGTGTCGTCAAACAAAGCAAGCATTTGGCTAAATGTGTGAGCGTGTGTGTGTGTGTGTGTGTGTGTGTGTGTGTGTGTGTGTGTGTGCGTGTGTGCGTGTGTGTGTGTGTGTGTGTGTGTGTGTGTGTGTGTGTGTGTGTGTGTGCCTGCTGCGTGCATGTGTATGTGTGTGTGTTCACCAGATGGGAATGAGTAGTCACCTCTCAGAAACACACTCACATACCTACGAGATTAATTACAAGTGCCGTGAATCACTGTGCAATTAATTAACTCATCCTCAATAATGACTGTGCGTACGCTTGTGTGTGCGTGAGTGTGTGTGTGTGTGTGTGTGTGTGTGTGTGTGTGTGTGTGTGTGTGTGTGTGTGTGTGTGTGTGTGTGTGTGTGTGTGTGTGTGTGTGTGTGTGTGTGTGTGTGTGTGTGAACCGTGCGTAATGTGTCTCCACCTCTTGCCCCGTCCCCTCTCTAATTGCTTCCCTCTCTATTAAAATGCAGTCTGCTGTGACATCACTCAGCCCTCTGTTAGAGTGGGCTAGGACACAGAGCTAACACACACGCACACGCACACACGCGCACACACACACACACACATCCAAACTAGCACACCTTTTTCCTAATCCAGCTGTGGACTGTGGATGGATTTGAGGAGGCCTTTTAAAAGCCCGATTTACAGCGCTATAGGAATAGCAGATCTACAAGCTCAGTAGATCTGCTATTTCCCGGGCGAACGACACCCACACACACCTAAGTTAAGGGGAGGTATTGTCAGAGACAGACAGGGTGTCTGGTGGAGACAAGTGCGCGGGCTGGTACAGCGTCAGTGGTGGGCTATAGCTACGGTACAGTATAGTACAGGCCCGGGCAGTGGTTCTCAAAGTGGGGTCCGGGGACCCCCAGAGGGTCCTTGAGGGGGTTCCAGGGGGGGTCCTCAGCAAAATTTGCTAATATAGCATCCGTGGCCAAATACATATCAATTTGGGAGTCCTTGACATGAGAAAGTTTGAGAAGCACCGGTACTATATAAGGGCCAGTGAGCCGTGTGTGTCCGCTGGGACGCCATGCTGTGGGCTTAATGATGCATTAGACCTATGGCTCCTCTCCTGACTCCAGGCACCGCAGACAGGAAGCCACTGCTCTCCTATCTCGTCTCTCTCTGGGTGTCTCTCTCTCTCTCTCTCTGTCTGTGTCCTGCACTGTATAAAATCCTCAGTGTTCGTTTAACTTAAAAGAAATGTGGTTAAATGTGTACACAGTACAGTCAGAGTTAGATGTGACTCAGGGAAATAAGGAGCAAATGCATAAACTGACTCTGAGGATTTTATCCATGTCTGTCTGTCTGTCTGTCTGTCTGTCTGTCTGTCTGTCTTCCTTTCTTTGGTCCTGTGTTGCCATGTGTGCGTGTGATGATTGCCAGACCCAAGGGGTCGGGCTTACATGAGGCTTTGTACCTGTTTCGTCCATACATGGGCATGGTCACTTTGTCCTCCGGGCCCCAGCCAAAAAAAAATCTGTCACTTTGTCCTCCGGCCCCAGCCAAACAAAAATCTGTCCCCCAAAAAAGTCTGTCCATACATGGGCATAGAAGGGACACACGTCGTGCTTCGCACGACGTGTGTCCCAGCCATAAAAGTCTGTCCCCCTTTCGTCCATACATGGGCATAGACACAGGCTGACACGTCATGTGAAGTCTGGGTCTGGCAGAACCAGGTCTCCTGGTCTTGTTATTTGTGTGCGAAGAAAAAAACCTAAATGGCACGGCGATGCTACTCGGCCGACGTTTGCTCCAGTACCATAACCCATAACCCCCTTCTCCCCTTCTTCTCCCCTCTTTCTCTCTCAGTGCTGATCTGATTGGTGCATAAATCATGCTGACATCAGCACGGGTGGAAGTTAGCCTGCACCTTCCTCACACACACACACACACACACACACACACACACACACACACACACACACACACACACACACACACACACACACACACACACACACACACACACACACACACACACACACACACACACACAGGAGCTCCTTAGCGAGCGTAGTGCAGCCGTGCACGGTGATCATGAGGACAGAGGATAACAGATCTCCCTTTTATCATTCCCTGACTTTCCCTGACATTTAAAAAGCCATTAACACCACCGAGATTCACCCTCGTGTACATTTCATATGGAAGCTCGCCACCCTCCTCTCCCCGCCCCCGCTCACACACACACACTCTCTCTCTCTCTCTCAATCTCTCACACACACACACACACACACACACACACACACACACACACACACACACACACACACACACACACACACACGCTCGCTGGCTATTCACTCGCCACTCTCCAAAAGTGCGTGCGTGAGTGAGAATGTACATACATTCAATCTGGCGTGCCGGGACTGATCACAGTGATAACCTGAGACCAAGTCACATAGACAGAAGAGTAAATCATTCCTTAATAAGGCTTTCACATCTGCTCCCCACTGCTGTAGGATTACAGAGGACACACACACGCACACACACGCACACGCACGCACACACACACACACACACACACACACACACACACACACACACACACACACACACACACACACACACACACACACACACACACACACACACACACACACACACACACACACACACACACACACACACACACACACACACACACATGCACAGACAGTTGGTGTATATTAATAACTGATGCTGCTGCTTCTATGGGGACACTGCATGTGCCTTGTTGTCACACATATTCACAATGAACCCAAACCCATCGCCACCGAACTGCCCAATACATTTACCACTTACGCCCTATAATTTGTCATACGACGAATAGCAAAAATAGCCAGTCTACAAAACTCGTCTCATCTCATCACGAAGCGGTGTGAGCTTATAGATCTGTTATTTTTGCTATTTCAGTTTGTATATAGGTATTTCAGGTATTATTATTGTTGAACATTTTGGATTTTGTTCATTCTTTTGAGACTTTCCCCTGTAATAACATTCCCACAATAGGGACGCCAGGATGAAAAGTGCCTTATATCATTAAAGCCAAAAATACAAAAACAATATACACTTCTTGAGCCCTTTGTTCATTCAATCAGAGGAGCTCAATAGTGTTGATCACAATTGTCCCTCTGGTGACATATATGGACAGTAAGTGGCTATTGTCTAGGAGCTGTGAATGGTAATTATCTGGCCAATCCGGCCATAACATGGGCGCGCTGTAAACAGTACCTACATAATACTGTTTACTGCTGTGCACTGTATTAATTTACGACCCATTATTGTATAGCCCATCGTCTAGCAGAATGAAGAATTCATTGTAATCATTTGCAACAGAGAGGGCTGGAAGAGAATGGAGACATTGCTAATGTATGTAATGTAATGTACTCTCGCACAGTCTGCCTGACAACACTACACACAGCGACTAATGCAGCCATGAAATACAGCACGCTCTTTACTGTTAGCATTTATTAGTAGCTGGGGGGACATGTAAGTGCATACATCTAATGATGACTCATTATATCCCATTATGCAGTGTGTGCATTGTAATGTAAGCTTACAGAAACAAATATTACTGTGTTTCCTCTATGTATTTAATTGTTGGTGGGTTTAATTTTTTTGGGCGGTTAGGGCCATTTAAAAAAAGTATTTTTAAACATATATATTTATTTTCTGTTGACAGTCAGACAGTCATCATAGGAAACAGGGAGCAGAGACTACGTCAATGAGATGGTCCTGGTTTGAGACCACAACAGATCAAAAAGGTGTAAATAACATGAATAACAATTACAGGAGGGAAGAGGGTTTCATTTGAAACAGTTAGATGTAATGTCAAAAAGCAGGAGGAGAAATTGTGGACTAGAGAAGAGGGAGGATGAGGGATGCTACCTTTAATGTACACCCACCCACCCACACACACACACACACACACACACACACACACACACACACACACACACACACACACACACACACACACACACACACAAACTGTCTGTTCGACGGCACAGCACTCCTGGCATTTTACTTGTATTTTTGTATATAACGTGTGTGTTTTTTGACGAGGAGGCGAGACAG